>NC_136612.1:18464214-18516714 GCF_933228915.1 Telmatherina bonti
CATGCTGGTCAAGTTGGGCCTCATGTGTCTCCGTGTCTTAACCACAAGGACTCCAGTAAGGAGACGGTCAATAAATATGAGTTAAAGAGTGAATAAGTGTTTTTAATTTTAGTATTCTTTTACAGTTTTACATGCAGAATTTTGTGTCGCCAATTTTACTTCAGGGCATTTCTGTTTAAAGATTTTATTCATTGTTGTGGATTTATAAAACAACTACTAAAACATAAAAGATGGATTGATAAAAGTCTGGATTGTCAAGATGGTATTTTAGATCCAGTGTTTTTATTGTGGAACAGATCACCTCTCTTTGTGGGATCATTTAAGGTTTTGAAACAATGACACAGCTTAATTAATAATTGTTTGCTTTGAATTTAATTAAGCTTAAAGATTATATATTTGAATTGGTTAAAAAAAAGACAAAAAATTAATTCTGCACATCATCTTACAGCATATTGCTGCCTGCTATATAATCAGGCATTGTTTCATCTTGATAAGAGATCATCCAACAGAAGAAGTAATGTTCAATTAGACCAGACATTTTAAACATTTCTACAACATACAGTATTTTGCTAAATTTAATGACTTGTAAACAAAATTGCAAAGAACTTAACGGCAACTCTGGAAGGACACTCATTAGAGTCCAATGTGTTTGAGCATGAAAGCCATGTTAAGCATTCAAACATTTGGAGTTACTTATTAGAAGAATGATTTTGAATTACCCTTTTTCTACTCTGTGCAAGGTTCAGAGTTGTATGCATTTGCACATTTATCCATAAAGCCCATTATTGATGAAGATAATTGTGTGACAAATACAGTGTTTATATAATGTGCATTTCCATTGGGGTAAATTATTAAAGATCGAGGAATTTGTCATAGTTTGAGAGCTGTCAGCTGACATCATGTCTGTTCCAGTGTTGCAGGCATGAAGCAGCCCAGATTACTTGACTGTGGGAATGTGTGACACTGCATTGTCCTTCATATTCCAAGTAGAGGTTACATTAAGTAAGCCCACCTGTTTGATGTCCTCAATCTTTAATTGTTTAAGCTCTGATGAATCCAGGAAATTAATTTATCATAACCTTGTCCAACCTGGTCAGGACAGGAGGAGGGGTGTCCCTGGATGCATGTCCTCTTTTTTTACAGACTGCAGAATAATGCCGGGTGGAAACACACACCCTCATCATGCAATCATGTATTAAAAAATTAGGAACATGTATGCACACCTTTTAACCCCTGACCTCCTTTTCCATGGTTGCAGACTCGAGCTAATGTAACCCAATCCTCACAAAAAGAGTCAGCCAGCCGTAGCATTGTTCCCGCTTCCATCCGAGCCCCTTTGCTCTCACTGTATCCCAGACAGCTGCAGCTTTGTATATAAAGAGCCTGGAACCCTCTCATGGGACAATTTATTCACAGCTGTACTGGGAGCCTTTTCATTTTGGATGACACAGGTCACTGGAAAATATAAGAATGTGAATTGTTTATGTGCAGATATGCACAGTCGGCACAAGTTTAAATCTCTGCCCGCCGAGTGAACAGGACACAGCCTGAGCTGTTGTTTTCTGCTGGAACAAAAGACACATTTGCACTCCCAGAAACAACTCTGCTAAGATTATTCACCTTTTCACGAGTTCGCACCTGTTACAGTTCATGTCATCAGGATATTTATCACATTGTTGAACATTTAATGTTAAGCTGAAAATAGACAGATATGCTGTTTTTTTTTGTGTGTGTGTGATTCAGTAAAGAGGCTGATTTAGTTATTGGCTCAGTTAAAAATCCCAACGTCCACATGGCAACGTCTCCTTTCAAGAAGTGAAAAAAAGGATTATTTATGGGAGGTTTTAGTATTAAGATAAAAATCTATAAACTGAAATAATTCCAGATATGTTTTAGTCATTTTGAATTATTGTTTCAGGCTTGATACCACGTCAGTAAAATGTGCAAAATCCTTCATGACTCACTGACAGGCTTATTTTAAAGCAACTGTTTCCTCAAAGTAGCGGTCAAAAAAATGTGATGATATATTCATGTTAGGTGCTGTTGAAATGATTTATTATAACTGTTTGATATCTGTAAAAGAACACAATTGGCCAGAGATTATGAATATGGACCATTTCCTATGGAAACTATGATCTCATGAACGCAGCGCTTCAGCAACTTAAGAACCCAGAGGAATGGGAACGATGAGGGCCATCCAGCGTATGCTGGGCCGGATGACCGTTGCACTCTATTTCAACAACAAATGGCTCAATTTACAACCCTCTGGGTTGCCCAATGTCTTGGGATTTGTGTGAATTTGTCTAAAATGTGACCAAATTAACACGTTTTGCTCTTTTAAATCTTATTCAAAAGGTTTGAGTAATTATTAAAGAAAGAAGACACAAGGCCGAATCAGCTGAAACAGAATGGCTTCGGATAATTATCCAGCAAACATGTAAATTGTTCTTTTATGGGGACACAAGGGCAAGTTTGCATCCATATATCTCAGTTAATAGTATTTTTAAAGTTGTTATAAATTACAGTACATGGATGTCAAAAATCATTTGAAAGTATTTCAAATGATATTTGTAACATCAATAAAAATTTGCTGTTGACATAAACTACAGAAAAACGCCACTGAGCTCAATGACAAATCAGATCTAGGAGCCCTGACTGAAGAATTTCTTTTCTCACTGGGATTCTGGCAAGTTTCTACAGTGGAAACTAAATTCTTTTTTTTTTTTTTTCTTTCTAAGGCTGAGCTTGATAATCAGTCAATTTAAATCACCAACTGCGAGCTGACCCCGACTTCAGTGCAGACTCTTGCTACTTCTCACTTTGAGTTTCCCCAAGATGGAGCCACTCTTGCTGCAGCACATAGCATGGTGTCCCTCTTTCTCACCAAACAACAGAGGATTACTGCCTCCTGATTTAGATTCCAATTCCTTTTTTTTTTCATCCCACTGCGCGTGCCGTAACCAGATACTTATCAGCCAGAGGGAGTGTATCCCGCTGGGACTGTCAAGATCCAGACACAGACTAATCCCTCCAATACTTACCATTTCAAGCAGTCCAGGTGCATTCAAGTGCTGACTGGTTAGAAGCACGCCACTATTCCTGCTGCTACCCATGAGACTTCATGAGCCCTGAACAGCAAGGGGGGGATTTCTGAGAAAAGAACTGTAAAGCCTCAAAAGTTGCAAACACTCAGGAGTAGTGGTGTTTCCATAAAACACATATTTAGCTGCCCTGGTGAATTTCCGAGACCCCCATAGGTTATTCCTTTTTGGCATATAATTTAGAAACAAAAGCTATCAAGTTATTACATATTAATTATTCAAACAGTGTTAACAATCAAGTACCGCTTGTGTCAGAATGACCTTTGAAACAACAGCGTTTGTCAGGATGGCTGCCTGCATTCATAACACGCTATACACAGGCGGGAGTCTTCACAGCCATTATTTTTAGCAGTTAAAGTCACATCTAACCTGCCTTTTACCTATATCACGTGAGCCGGACGACTGTTAGAGGATGCATAGCTGAAACATGTATAGCACACTGATAAGCCTGTGTGACAGCCAGCTATTAAAATTGTCATTTTTAGCGGCTTCAGCTTCATGTCATCTGAACTGTGTGTCTCTGAATGCAAGGCTGTAAAATACCCAAACACAAAGTCAAAAGCCTACTTGTTTGGATTTGGTTGATTATTTAAGTTTTGAAAGGCTTTTTTAAATAATATTTTAGGTTAAGTTTATCAGATTAAACTAGAATAAAAGTGTTGAAATATCAACATTGGGAAATGCTGAAAAGTAGCTATTTTATAAATGTCTAAACAAACATACCGTTGACAGGGATTTACACAGTCAGCTTTGAAAGAATACTTTATTATATAAAGTTCTGAATAATTTCCAGTTCTAATCATATATTAATTATATAACATTAGCACAAAATGCAGGGAAATTTGTGTTTGATCTGTTATTTCTCACCACTAATAATACAACACTAATATTGTTAGACAGCCCAATTAGACATCTATAAAAGGAAATATAACTTGTACAGATTATGGTTCTGTGGAATAAGCAACACAGCTACCCAAGTGGGCGGTAACCTCAATGATGTGCCAAAAGCCCATGCAATATTCTGCTGTAAATATTGTTTAATTCTGCTGTGGGGTTCGGATGATTGCACTCTCTTGCAGCAATTAAAAAAAACAACACATATGAGCCTTTTTCATTAACAGTTCATTCATTTTAAACTGTCAGGGACATCAGTATTGTGTGAAAGATAAATAAGCAAGCACAACAACCTAGCCACCTCCTCCTCATGCTGGTCACAGTTTACTGTGGGGTGGCATCCCATTTCTCAACCAGGAGTCACTGAACCTCAACAAGTAGGGTTGTGTTGGTTTCTCTGGCACTAATAGTATTCCCAAGATGATCCCTGAGGTGCTAAACTGGACTGATGTCTAGAATCACAGCTGGTCATTCCCTCCTCTCCACTCGGAGATGTGAACATTGTCACCCTGAGTTAGGTCCCAGATCCCAGAGATATATGATCGCCACTGGTTCCAGGATCTCCATTACGATATGCCTGTCTGTGAACTGGGTTCAGATGCCAGTCATACATCTGGGACTTACACACATCTGGTACCACTTGAAGCTCAAAACAATAGAAAACACCAGAATTTTGTAGTGGATTTAGGATTTTCTTTTTTAAAGGTAGCCGCTACCAACACATTTAGCTGTGTTGCTCATTCCACAGAAGAACAATCCTTACAAGCTAAAGCTCATCGTGAAGACAACCAATCAGGCTTTCCAACAATGTATAAAATAACAACAACTGGCATTTATATAAAGATACAAATAATCAATCAAACACAAATGTGCTTACTTTTTCTGTTTAATTAATGCTAGCTTGGGGGATAGGATTAAGATTTCCCATTGAGACTGGTTGTCACTTTGCCTCTTAGAACACTGGAATATTCGTAAATATCTTTTATAGTCATCTTCTAGTCTTATTTTAATCCGACAATTAATATTGCAGGAAAATGTTACCACCAGAATTCCAGTCTTCCCAGTTTATGCAGATGAAGGAGATTTTGGCAACACTCCTACATCGTGTTTCACATAGAAGGGGGGTGGGGGGGTGGACAAAAGCATTTAGGTATGTGGCCTTCCTCAGAGTCATCATAAAACATACTACAAACAACACTTTAAATAAGGATGGTATGAAACACACATATCAGCTGATGGTGTCTCACTGCTATGTGTGGGGACACATATGATTGGCTGTTTTCCTGCCCACCCTATCGGAAATGCTACTCGTACAATGACCTAAATGAAGGCCAGAGGCCAAAACGCAGAGGATAGTATTTTTAAAAACTCCTCGCAACCTAAAAAGAGATTAAAGACAATATTTCAGCTAATGTGGAGTAATAAAATACTGACAAGTTAAAGGAGCAGATAAGTAAACAATAACCTCTACTATGACACAACACAAAAGTAGAGTCTCAAACCTGTATGTGTGCGTGTGCGTGTGCGCACATGTGTGTAGATAGCCATTTTTCTTGTATTAGCCATTCCTTTTACACTTAAATATTTTCAACTTGGACATGTTGGTTATTTGACAAATCATTACATGCACTCTAAAGGGCAAGCGGGTAAGAGTGCAGTCTGACACTATGTTTAGCAAGAAGCAAGATTCTCTTACTGCACGTAACAAACAAACACTCTCCACATGCTGTGGTTCTTGTTTCTCTCTGATGAGTACGTTGCTTCAGAGCAGTGCAGGAAAAAAATCCGAAGGAGTGTGGCTGCCAGAGCCACAACCTGGAAACACTCTGAGCTTGTAAAACCCAATAGCTGCATATAAAACTCTTTCCCTCAAGCAATCAAACACCAGCACATTTTATCATGTCACATATATGACATTATCCTCTTTGCCTTCCTTCCCTTGTTTAGATACTTGTGGTGTGTATAGGAGTAAAGCAGTAACTTGCTGTGATATTCAATGGGACTTTTTAGGTCTGATAATTACCTGTTTGGAATAAATAAATCATCTCTCTCCACTTGCTTAGAATATTTCCTTATTTATTTCTGAGGTTTTTTAGATACAAATAAAGGTGCATTTAGATCAAATATATTTATGAAGGTTATGTGTGAGGAGAAAAGTTTCTGAATTGGCTTTTTTTCTGCATGTACAACAGCATGCAGGCTCAACAAGCCAACAAGGGCATTGCCAAGGTCCTGACACCAACCCAAAGTATTGTTAGCCCAATCAAATCAAGACTTTTCATACAAAATCCAAGCCCACAAAACTAGAGTAGTGGTCCCCGATCATTTAGTTTGTGACCAAATTAATTCTCCATGTACGCACTTAGATTTGAATGGTTTTACAGCAGGGGTGTCAACCTCAAGTAAAATAAGAGCAAAATAATCTATAAATGATAAAACCTAAGAAGTACAACTAAATTTTTGAAGAGGTTTATTATTAAATTTCTACAAAAAAATAAGAACAGAATTGTGATAGATAGATAGATAGATAGATAGATAGATAGATAGATAGATAGATAGATAGATAGATAGATAGATAGATAGATAGATAGATAGATAGATAGATAGATAGATAGATAGATAGATAGATAGATCATTTGTTTTTATTATTATTTTATTATTTATTATTAAAACTATGAAATATATAAATAAAACTTAAAGGTTAAAGTTCAGGTGTGAAGAGACTGAAGCGATCACAACAGATTTCTGGGGCAAGGTCAGACTTATTCTGTGTTGAGAAACAAAAAGCTGAGGATGGACAGCGATGCGATTACTTTAGTTTCATTGGCAGCATCTGTGAAATGCACAAGACGTCTTCCAAAAGTTTTCTGAAGCGTTTATAACCCGCTCTGCCCATCTTGCCCATCTGTCTTGGGACAGCTGGTGCCACTCAACAATGTTACAGCACCATTTGCACATAAGCAAGTCACCTGGCGTTGTGAATGTCACATATACATTATAGTCTATTAATTTACAGCGGTCAGTGAGATTGGTGAGATTCTCATGCATGATAGATGTAACACTGTGAGTCAAGGCATGGCAGAGTTGAACTTTTTGTCAGTGCGCGTCAGAGGTTCAGGGTAGTAAATAGCTGCATTTATGTCTACCACATGACTTTTCAATGGCATTTGAGAGGAGAGGTCACATTAGTGCCATCATCCACTCTGTTTTTCAATACTGCCGTCCCCCATATAAAATCTACAAATGATTTATTTCACCCCTTGGTTACACAAAGGGTAAACATAAAGTGCAACCCCTGAAATGTTGTTTATTTGTCCTGCAATCATCCTCTCTGTCAATAATACCTAAAGTAAGTTATTCCTTGAAAATTAACACAGTGAAACCCCTGTTATAGTCATAAATGGTCAAATAACTGGCTTGGGCCATCCTTTCCCTGACAATATTTCATGGCGGCGCATTACATAATTGTTTACATGTCCATGTGGGAACATTTAGATTGTTTTTCTCAAGCAAACGCAAAAGGAACAAGGTGGTTGTCAACATTTTTATGATCTAGGGGTGGGTGCAGTGTCAGTGGGCATGTGACCACATGTGGGAGGAGCAGGATGAGGGTCACTCATTTCTAAGCTGAAGTCACTGGATATTGGACCCTAAAATAGCTCTACAGAGGGTATATAGAGATGCTGTCTGACTTGCCCCATCAGACCACTGTTTTAAACAGCAACGAACCAACTCTGTGACCAACAAATTCTGATTCAAATTGGAGAGATGAAGTGCCAAAGAGAAGAAGTTAGCAGCTAAAACAGAAGGGGATTTGGACTTAGGGAAGTGAAGCAAAGGATTTGAAAAGTGCTGGTGTTATCCAGCACCAAAAGGAACTGCTTCTGCCAGACAGTCACAAGGATAAAGCGTGGAAAAGACTAAAAGGACACGGAGCAGAGGATACTGCTCTTTCATTGGATTGTTCTGCTCCCTTGGATTTTCTCTTCCCTCCTTCTAATCCAAGAGCATAGCAGGAGATAGAGCTGCAACCACTGCAAGGATGAAGTACAACTATCATGTACCGTTGACAACATACACACGCACTTCACAATACACACCGACATACCACTCACCTTCTTATTATAACCCCTCACATTACACATCTACTGCATACACATCCACATATGCCTCAGTTTCAAAGTATACCCCAACACATCATGGCACCACAACTTACACACCATCACATTTCACATCCAGCTACAAAGCTGCGTCCACATACATCCCTTCATACAGCAAAGGATCACGGTTCGGTTCAACACGTCGCACGCAAGCACAAGAAAACCCTGCACCTGTGCTACCCGTGGCACCTGTAAAGAGAACTGTGCACTTCCCCAATGACATCATCTTCCAGGATATTGTTAGACGAGGAGATTTGGAGCAAATTGGTCGTTTCATGAGAGCAAGGAAGGTTCGGGTGGATACGCTCTTCCACTCAGGTGAGCGAGTTCATCACTACTTTTGCTTTTTTTTTATTTTTTACATATGGTCATCAGTTCCGCCTGCTTTAACCTTTTAAGTGATGTTTGGAAATAGGAAAAGGGAGTCATTTGATGTTGGAAAAAAGATAGTCAAGTTACAAACAGGATGGTTGATGTTGGTGTGTGTGCAGGCATGGCTGCGCTACATGAGGCAGTGCTGACTGGAAACCTGGAGGTGGTGAAACTGCTGGTGAAATATGGCGCTGATGTTCATCAGAGAGATGAAGATGGCTGGACGCCACTACACATGGCCTGCAGCGACAGCTACCCAGAGATTGCCAAGTAATGACATTTTTTTCTAATATGATTTGTTTTAAAGTAGTTCATCTTTTTCCACTCATATTTAAAGAGAAATACGACTATTGTCACACTGCTCAAACTGCCAAAAAAGAGACAAATACTTGGTATTCACATTTAGGTTTAAAGATAATTACCTACATCACATATTTATAAATGCTGCACTTTAAATTCCTGTTTTGTTGAGAACTGTTTTACTTTATTTCCAACTCAGGTATCTGCTGGCAATGGGAGCAAGCACAGAGGCAGAGAATGAAAGTGGAGAAAAGCCCGTAGACCTCATTGACCCAGACTGCAAAGAGCTGACCAAGCTGTTTGAGACTGGCTGTGTCTGACCAGGCAGCAAATGGACCCATTAGAGAAAAACAACAAACAGTGAAAATAATGAGACTATCCTCTCAGAGGGGAAATTGTAAACAATGCCAGAATGAAAGAGACTGTGCCATCTCACTGATCCTGGGAGGCTAAATTTGATAGATTACATTCACAACTAAAATTCAGATCTCATTTAAAATCGTTTGCCTTAAAGCAATACTCCATCTATTTCTTTCTGGCAATCATTCTATTTTCTTTATTGTATGTAAGACTTTATTTTACCTTTGGCATTTGCATATTTGTTATATTATCTCTGTTGGTGCTGTAAGGCTAAATTTTACACTGCAACTATCTGACATGTAACACAATGTGTGTTGCTGAACCTTGTTGTCATATTTACATGTTAAAATCTGTGTATCCATCAATTTCAGAAGAAAATTATATTTATATCCCCATTAGCTTTTTGGTTTAAATATTTTAGCGTTTGTGTTAGCTGTAATTTTTTTTTAATGTATTTAAATTCATTTTTATGCATTTGAACGTATGCATATTATATTTACACAACAGAATTTGGGTTGTGTTGATTGCATTTTTTATGTTATTATAAATCCTCACTGCTGGGCAGAAAGAGGGTCATCCAGATCAATACCAAATACTTTAGTGATGTCCAAAAAAATTCAAACAAAATCATAAAAAAAAACCCTGCTGGGTTTATGTTGTTTATACTCCTCTACTGCTGCAGTGTTTTCTCGAATGTATCATATCATTTCATATAGTGAAAATACAAATGCCATCAATGAAAGTCTTATAATTTTCTGTTTAAATATTATTTTTTGTATATTTTCATAAATAAAGAAATATTTTACAAATTTGACCAATCTGTTGTGGTCTGTTAAAGAAAAAAAAAAAGGAAAAGAAGCAGAGCAATTGCATCAAATGTAAAGTTGATGGTTTGTTTCTTGAGTTGACTTCTAAACACCACTTTGAGTCTTAGTGCAGAGCACTGAACTCTTCATCACCCTTAAAATGTTTTAAATATGTGTCATGGTAGTGATATAGTTAGTGTATATTTTCTTAAGGATACGAAATGGACATGTGCACATTGTATAAATGCAGCATATATTTACCATATTGCAAACTGGAGAAAACATGACCATCTGAATTACCATGGTGTCAGACAAAAGCTATTCAGCCATTCTTTATGTTGTGTAAAGCATTATTATTCAGCCATGATCCAACTATACTTAAAAAAGGAACAATAACTAAAAATTTTCTAAAATATAATTTAGTAATATAAGACAATGATTTTTCATTTAATGGAGTTGAAGAAAGAAAAAAACAAACAAACAAACAAACAAATTGGTCCTGGACAAATTAGAGCACATTTCTGTTGAACAGTGGGACAAACTATCTGTCGACAGGTGCAGAAGTCTGACTGAGAGGAACAGAAAACACCTGACCGTAGCGGAAACATTAAAGGATTGTTCAACAAAATATTAGTTTATGGAGGGATGTAATATGTAATAAATTATCTTATTTGTTTGCTTTTTAAAAAAAATATTTCTGTTGAACCAGGATTAGAAAATAATGTAATGATTTTCATATATCTTTTATTTATTATTACTTTAGTCGATTTCATCGTATTTTACAGGCCGCTGTTTTTTTCCTTCCTTAATGAAAGGGTATGAATAAATATGAACACAACTGTAACTATACTAAAATTAAGCGTATTTAGTAACCTAAACTTGTATTATTATTATTATTATTATTATTATTATTATTATTATTATTATTATTATTATTATTATTATTCTCTCGGGGTGGCAAGTGGTTTCTCTTCCGTGTGTCTTTCCGGAAATGATTGGTTGGCATTGGCAACGTTTTAGCCAGATCTAACGGTGTACACGGTCTCTGAATAACGATAACGACAGGACTAATCTGACTGAGGTATGTGTAAAAAATAACGCTTATTTGTATGGTGCCTTTGAATTATCGTTTATGCATCTAGCTTCATTTAATGAATGTGCTGTAGTAACTACGTAAATTAAAGATTAGCTGCTGCAAGCTAACGCTACCATAAGACAATCGCCCACTAGCAAGTCACAAAGCTAAGTTAGCTAGCTGAAGCTATTGTGTCAGAAAATCTTCATAAAGCGCCGCATGGCAATATAGTTGTGTAGAGACACACATTAAAAAAAATAAATATCGTCTTAAAGACTCTGTCATTGAGAAGTGGTTGTTATTGTAGTGTTTGGCTATGTTATGTCTGCTGCTAACAACACTGAAGCTAGTCAAGCTAAAACGTAAACAAAAGCTTCTCGTTTGATTAACGTCAAAAAAAATTTGCTTTTTTCTCATGCATAGCTTATCGTGGGGATCTGGCCCTTCAGAAAACAGTTTACCCCTTCACAGATTATTAACTTATATTGTGGCAGATGTCACCTGAAGTCATTAGATAATATATTTTACTGTAAGTTATCAGTAACGTGAACGCAGTAAACCAGTAGCTTCACACAGTTTCGCTTGCATTTAAAAGCTGCAGCTTACATGTATCTGCATGTATACATAATAATGATAATTGCCCCTTAGATAATGTGGAAATACTGAAGTTACCACTGTTGTATGTTGTTAGAATTCAGCTGAGGACTTGTGAACCTTTGCATCCTTCAAATCTACTCACCACAGAGGAGCGAAGAGCGAGTACAGACTGCTAACAGAATGACCAGGTCTGAAATTAATTATGGCACTAATGCAGTTAGAACATGGCCAAATGTAACATTTATCATATTTGGTGCCAAGACACAGAACAATGTCATTTTCAGTTTTTAGTTAACTATGATTTAAGTACTTTGCATGAAGGACTTCTTGGTATGCTTATCATTTATATTTTTACATGTTTGCGAAGCTCATCAGCTCCCAGGATGGTGAATAGCTACAAGAGGACTTCCAGCCCCCGATCCCCGACTAACAGTGGGGAGCTCTTTACTCCAGCCCATGAGGAAAATGTGCGCTTTATACATGATTGTAAGTATCTGCATAAACAATAACGTGATAAAGTTAATGGAAAATGAATGTGAGGTTTGTAATCTTAGTAATCTGTAGTCAGAGCTGCTACTGAACTGTGTTGCAGTAGAGTACCTTTGGTCTTAAATACACCTGCAAGATATGGAGATTTGAAAAGCTTGTTCTGTTAGAGATCGTTCCTCACTGATTACGGCTGAATGCTTTATTTTAAAAAAAAAAAAAAAAAATCAGGTTGATTAAACCCAAGGTTTTTCTGAAAATCTTGAGACTGCCATGAGCTCTGACACCAGTTTTGAAACTTTTATTTTTAAACTGCATCCAGTCTATTCTGAACTTTTGTAGATTACTGCTGGATATTGCAACTGTTTGTGTTTGTTCTACTTTGGGTCAGACAGCGTAGACTAAAGTGGCTTTCAACCTTTCACTTAATGTTGTTACCCAGTGTCGTGCTGCTTCTTTTACCTGACCTAAGCAGATCCTCGTACACCAACATAGAGTTGGTTAAGTTCTGAACAAGTTTTCCAGCATTGCAGTGGGTTCTTAAGATTTTAGAACTGAAACAACTGGTTGTAGATTTACCACTTGCTTCAAAACAGCACAGGAACTGAGCCAGTCAGAAAAGTCTCTTAGTAAACTCCAATTATTCACAAAGGAAGCATCCATTAAAATTGTCACCTGTGCTTAATTGTACTACTTACTAAGGAGTTTCCTTCATAGCATTCAACCAGCTGGGTTGAAATTACAAACTTTTTTTGACTTGCCTGCCAATGGGACTAATAGATTTACAAATTAACAAATCTAGAATATATTTAAATGCTTAATAAATAATGCTGTTTTTGTCACAAAAGCTAAATTATTTTTTATTTTTTAAATTCTATTAAGATAAATTCTATTAATACAATTTGATTTGCCATTACATTTACTTAACAATCAAAGGACCTTGAAAATGTTAAGAGTTTTTACCTATATGATCATTTCAGCCAACTTAAACCTCATTGGATTCCTCACTCTTCAGCAGTCAACTTCTGGTTTACATTAAAGTCCTGTCCCTCTACTTTCTCTCCAGTATGTTAATGTTTGCTGTTATTATAGGATTAAGGTCAGTTTGGTTGTTTGTTGATAATAAAGTTAAGGTTCTCAGCCAAAAAGAGGCATAAAATAAGATCCATGCCAAATATCAGTAGGATAATACATAATGCCTGGCTAAGTAAACACAAAGTTAGCACCTGGATTTAACCAAGCAGATGATCTGGTTTTGTGTCAGTAGGTTAGGTCTGGGTTCAACAGCGTTAAGTGCCCAAAAACTGATTCAGCTGACCTTCTAAATGTATGTGATGCCCAGATTTCCATCAGTAGATGTTTGTTTTTTTTCTGATAGCACAGAGATATTCCAAGATGACAGTACCAGCATTCATCAGGATCAATATGTTAAAGAGTGGTTCCAGGAGCATGAGACAGTTTGGTCACCACAGAGTTTATACTTTATTGCCACGCTTCGAAACGTTGGCAAATGTTCTCACTGAGGTGTTAATAAGAGATATTTGGTATCCGTCTTGTATCCTGCCTGTATTCTGAGTTCTCTCGAGTCAGTAAATGTCAGTCTGATGTTGACTTGTCTTATTTCTTCTTTCTCCCTATATCCCCTGCTTTTCCTCCCTTGATCCAAAATGTCTTCTTATTTAGCCACAATGCATGTTCAAAACAACCAGTGTGGGGATTTACAGCTGATACTATATTCTGTAAAGTTGAAAAAGTTTGTGAAATGGTGTTTCTCAGTCTCCACACACTGCTGGAGAACCACAGCTCCAAGAATGTATATAATAAATAGTAAATAATAATAAATAAATGTCAAAATGAATGAAAATCACATAATTAAAGGGTCAGAAAGTTGCATAGTGCTACTTTAACCCCAACTAGAATTTCTAAAATGAGCTCTTGAAGACTCTTTGCACCAGTCAGACCATTTCATCATCAATACAGCAGGTGTGCCCAAGTCCTGTTCTTCAGATCTACTATTCTATAACTCTTTGATTCATCCCTTCTCTGACACCCCTGAAACAAATGGCTAAATTCCCTCATTCACATTTTATTTAGCTCTGTGGAGGCCCAGTAACGAGTCATTTTTTTTATTTGTGTGTTGGAGAAGGGTTGTATCAGTTGGGGTATAGTAGATCATAAGGACCGAACATGGACACCCCTGCCTTAAAGACACATTCTTTCTTTATTTTTTACCTTAAAACTCTGCTTCCCTGGCTTGTTCAATGACATAGTGACATCTGTTATGTGCATTTCTAGAGCTGCTGCTACCCAGCAGCATCCAGGGGCTTACAAACTGCACTATACAACTTTTACATCCAGGAAGCGACGTGATGTTTCACTTCACAGTGTAATAAGGAATTGGCTGTTTTAAACATGCAGCATTACTGATTCAGCAAAGAAACACAAGAAGATTAAAACAGAGAAAGGGACAAAACAAGAATCATTGTAAAATCTTCTTTTGCTGGCTGGAGAGAGCAAACAGGTCAGGAAGGATGCAAGATGGATGCTGAATTAGCTGTCAGTAGCTGTTAGTAACATGTTAAACGACATTACAGTTTATGTCATCTCTTCTTGTGGCTCAAATGACTCCTATGACACAGTGTATTCTGGCACCCTGTGATGATCATGAGATGCACAAAAGTCTCACTGATAGAATAACACATCATAGCTTGGCTAGAGGTCACATCTTTACCTGTTTAACATTTTTTAAAGTTAAACTTTAAACAACCTTTTTTTTCCTTGTCTTCACCAAATCGGCTCTCAAGTAGCACTTTCTAAATGTACAAAGAAAAACAAATGTTTTTGTCTTTTCTTTTGACCCTCACAGCCTGGATGTGTGTGCTCAGAGACATCAGATCAACACAAAATAGTGAACGTAATGACCGTGGACCACAAGAGTATGTGGAGAAGAACCCAAATCCTAACCTACATTGTAAGTATTGTGTTAACCATAACACTTGAGTTCTGTTTTTGTGATACCTTAAGGTAGTAAGTCAGTCATCTACAGACTGGTAACAATGTTTTTCTGTCTGCTTTTGCAGCTTTCACACCAGTGGACCTGAGTGACCTCAAAAAGCGCAACACACAGGACTCCAAGAAATCTTAGTCTCTCCCGATGATGATCCAATTGCTTTTTTTCACCCATTATCCTCAAGAACTTTTCATTCATCAGCCCCATGTCAGCCGAAAAGTTAGCCTTGTTGGCCAGTCTAACACAGAATGCAAACCTCATTTCTGTACTCTGGACCATAGCAACCCTTATCTTTTATTTATATTTTTTTCTTCACCTTTTTCAACTGACTAAAAAAAACTGGGAATTCAGGGAGCACAGATTCTCCCATTTCTTTTTTCCCTTGTTTTTCATTTTAGTAAATCTGCATATTTACTTTCTTAATGTGGATGGGACGGATGCAAGTGTTCATCTAAATTTGCTGATATCTGTTGCTGAGACTTCACAGGACATACAAGACTGCAGTCTTAAAACACAGTACTACTACTACTACTACTTAAATAACTTTGGAGGAAAATGTGAAAGGGCTGACTTCTATTTTTATTTTGGAATATCAATAAATTGTAGAAGCAATTGAATGGTCATATTGGATACCTACCTTGCCCTACCTTACAAGCAAGTTTTGGAAGCCAAAATTCAATGTAGAAGGCCAACATTTTTATTATACATTTTCTTACCCTTGGATGGACTTTATTAAGTAAAGTAAGCAAGTATGCAGCCCTCAGTTAACGCCCTTCCCCTCTAAGCCTTGAAACAAAATCTTGAATAAAAGACTTTTACAGTAGTCCTGCTTGTGTGGATGACATTGAATTTGACTTTTTTTTTCCCTGAAGATATACTATCAAAGGTCCCAGATAAAGACCATTTTACTCTGAAGAATGCTGTAATGCCTACCAGTAAATAATTATGTTGTATTATTAGAAATTGTTCTTTTTAAAAAAAGTTTGATTTACTGGCATTGAATGTTAAATAGAATTTTGGAAGTATAAATTTTAGATAAACAAAAAAAAAACGTGTAATATACCGCTAGTACTAGTAATATTGTGTAATTTAAAAACATTACTTTGAAGTTTTCTCTTTAAATAGTTGTCATTTTAGTATTTTAGTACAGTGAGTGAACATTTAAATACATAATAGTTAACGGCAAAATCATGCACTTGACAGTAGAGGGCGTCTGTGTACTGTGTGTTACGTAATGACGTTGGGTTGACGTACTGGATAGAGGGAGCCAGTTGGTCTATAATCCAGTCGTTTGCTCATTGTGTTTTTGTCGGCGGTGCAGAGAACGTTGTGTGAAGACTAGGGAGAGGGACCAATTATTTCTAGGGTGTACATTTTTTAAACTTCTTTAAAAGTTTAGCAATTTGCGGCAGCATTATGACGGATAAAATGGATATGAGTCTAGACGACATTATCAAACAGAACAGGCAGCAGAGAGGTGGAGGCCGGGGAGGAAGAGGTCGAGGCCGCGGAGGCTCAAGCGGCGGCGGCCGTGGAGGAGGAGGCCCTGGGCGTTTTGGTGGCGGCGGCGGAGGATTTGGCGGTCGAGGCGGTGGATCCGGCCCCATGAGGAACCGACAGAACCTGAACCGCGCTAGAGGCAGACCAACACCTTACAGCAGGGTATGAGAAAGCTGAGCAGTGAAAGGAAAAACCTTCCTGGTTAACCACCTTCTATTCTCCAGTAGGCTTGCTAGCTAATCCTCTAGCCAGCTTGCTAGTCAAACAAATAATGTGACGGCTAACCGCGGATTTCCTTCCGAGGAGATCACAATAGCTCGCGGTTAAGCGTGAATGGAAGTTGTTTGCATAATATGTCCCTTCTCCCACAACCCGTATGTGTTCCGTCAATTCCCAAGAAGAGGTCGTTTGGAGAGAGAGAGCGGAAGCCTTAGCCATGTTGGCTAACTAGTTGGATCGTGAAGGCCTCACCAGCGCCATTTTGAGTCCAGCACCGTAAATTGAAGCTAGTCTTCATCGATGAAAAACAGCTTTTCACCCCAAGAGTCAAATTGATGGTGGAAGGAGGCCACTTCCTGGAAAAAATTAACCCTCAAATGATTCCTCACTTCTAATGGGAGCATGGTGTTTTCAGTGCGACCAGGCGGCCTTTTGTTCGGGGAGTGGCTGGCGGGTTTCTGAAGGCCTGCTTTTCTACCATTTCACCTGGTTCTTACGGATGGATAAATGGACTTTAACCCCCTGATAGTATTCATAAAAGGCAATCCTCCTCTTCTTAAATGAGTTGAGTGTCCAGACATACCAAACAAAGCCCCAGTCAAAATGGCGTGGTCTCAAAATGGACGCTCACCGAATCCACGCTCATATAGAGAGGAATCTGGTCGCCTCCTATATTTTTTTCTCCCATCCATTACATCTTATGGACACTTTACCGCCTTGAAAGCCCACCGAGGCTTTACAAAGAACTGTTTGGCGAGCCAGGACAAATGGTGCGACGCTGGAGGCAACGCTGCTTCAGATGGCGACCCCCCCCCCTGTGTACCCGAGGAGCATATCTGGAGGGCCTTGGTGGAGGTGCAGATGGCAAGAGAACAATGGGCACTTATGGTAGCTAGACTGTGAAGTTTTGTAGATTTAAAAGTAAAGATTGTGGGTGGGATTGGGAATAATTGGGTTAAATTGGCTCAATTTTGATATGCTAGTAATTGAATAGACTGGTATCTGCTAAACTTTATTAAACAAAATCAATGTGTATATATATACAAAGGTGATGTACAAAACATCCCCTTGCTTTTGTACTTCATGTATGTTCTGTCTTGTGTATATCCTTCTGTTTGAGCTGATTCACTTGCTTGTAGTGATGGGGTGGGCAGGGAATAATTGGGACCCTCTTGAGGGAGCTGAGCACCCTGGCCTTGTTGGAAGTGGAGCCCCTGCTTGCCCCAACACCCAGCCGTGTGGACTCTGTGATTGACAGAGGCAAGGGGATCCTGAAGTCAGCAGGTGCGTTCTTTTTCATCTCTTGCAGCCTAAACAGCTTCCAGATAAGTGGCAGCATGACATGTTCGACAATGGCTTCAGCGGCTTCAATGGTGCTGCTGGAGGTGGTGGTGGAGCTGGTGTGGAAACTGGAGGAAAGCTTCTTGTCTCCAATCTGGACTTTGGGGTCTCAGATGCTGATATCCAGGTACTAGGCGTTGCAGTGTCCAAATTTCATTTTAGTTTGTGTTCCTTTTTTTTTTTTTTTTTTTGTATTTGGAAAGACTCTTAGTTTTGCCTCTTTTTGAAGGAACTTTTTGCTGAATTTGGAACTCTGAAGAAAGCTGCTGTTCATTATGACCGATCAGGAAGAAGCCTTGGAACAGCCGATGTCCACTTTGAAAGGCGAGCGGATGCCCTTAAAGCTATGAAACAGTACAATGGCATCCCACTTGATGGTAAACCCCAAACCTTTCAAATGCTTTGTTGAATTCTGACTGTATGAAGGTCTTATTTTATTACTTTAGTTGGTGTTGCTGTTCCACCTAAGCAGAGAGGGGTTTATGTTTTGTCTCTTTAGGGCGCCCCATGAATATACAACTTGTCACATCACAGATCGACACACAGAGGCGGCCTATGCAGGGGTGGGTTAATGTTGCTTTCTAGTGTTCAGTCACTGTGGCATTTTGGATGTAATGAGTAATGGCGGCTGTTTTTCTTTTTCAGTCTAAACAGAGGTGGTGGAGGCATGAACAGAAGTCGTGGCTTTGGCATGCAGCGAGGCCGAGGAGGGCGTGGTGCAGGTGGTCCCAGGGGTAGAGGACGGGGTGGTCGTGGCGGTAGTAGCAAGCAGCAGTTGTCAGCAGAGGAGCTTGATGCCCAGTTAGATGCCTACAATGCCAGAGTAAGTCCAACTCTCACTGGGATTCCTGTCTGCTGTTCATTAGTACTGCATAGTCAGTCATCTGATTTTACTTTTCTTTTTCCTTTGTTTTCACAGATGGACACCAGTTAAAGAAGCTCTTCCTAATCTCGCCCCTTCCTGTCTGCACAGAAAGGGGTGGTTGTTACAGATGTGCAGAACATTTTACACTTGGTTGTCTTTTGATGTGATTTAAAGTTGTTCCAACTTCTTTTAAATACTCCAAAGTGTTTTTTACCAGTATGTTTTTTTTTTTTCTGTTTTTTTTTTTCTGATAAATGGTTTTGGCTGTAGGTTAAGTCCCTCTACCCTGTAGTTAATGAAACTTGTAATAAAAACCTGCAGTGTATATTAACCAAAACAACTGGCTCGTTTGTCTGCTTGTGGTTTGTCTAATGTTTCGCTTGCCTGATTTGTGATTTTGCCAACACCTTAAGTAAATTTTTGTACTTGACTAACTTGCATTATATTTTAGTTTTTCATTTAATCTTGGCTGGACAGGGAGCTTTGAGGGATTCAGTATAGTTGAGCAGATTTTAAGGGTGTAGTCCACTGACACTCAAGGGCTGATGTCCTGCAGGTTTTTCAAGTGTCCCTGCTGGAACACACTTGACTTGGACAAGCTCTACACGTCTCCTAAATACACATCAATTTAAATCAGGTGTGTTGCAGCGGGGACAGTAGGAAAGCCTGCAGGACCGGAATTTAGGATCCATGATGTAGTGAAGGTAGTAAACTCATTAAAGCCACCAGATGGCGTGCTGGATAAAGATTTTTGCCTTCTAACTTAATTCTTGACCAATTCAGTACGCTTAAAAATACTTGTGCCTTTTTAATCAGTTCGCTAAAATGCACTGATTACAGTTGATTAAATACTAATAAATGTTCGACCGGAAATATGTGAGAGTTTAAGCGGAAGTGAAAAGGAACAAATTGTCAAAGTCAAATGTCCGGACCTCTAAAGGCGGCACTTGAGGACCCGCGTGCCGAAAGTCTTTTTCCGGAAAGATCGCGTTGTAAAGTTTGTTCACTACAACTTCCGGTTAGGCTTTTCTAGGTGTTTCAGAGCCCTCACCACAAGTATAATTTCTTTAAAACTGTGAAGTCTTGATGCTGAATTGTTTATCTACAATTTGACACTCGATATAATTATAACGCTTCGTTTAAAATTTTGACTTTGTTCATTTTTTAAATTAGAAAAAAATGTAACACTATTAGTCGGTAGTATGTAGGCTACATAATATAATTTTAAAGCATACTTTGCTTTTCGACACTTGGCAAGCTTTAAGCCTAAAAAAAATAAAACAAACGTCAGGGTTATATTCATGAACAGCGTTGAACATAAACGGAGCTGTCGTGGCTTAAAAGTGATCTTTTACTTTGAAGGCAGCAGACCGGATGTGGCCGGTCGCTAACCAGGTTTGTTCTCCGTCTCTTCGCTTCGCTCCCATTCACAGGAGACTGCCCCAACCGAGCAGCAGTGGAACGGTAAGACTTGACAAAACATGCACCACATTCCTGTGACCGCTTGATTTTTGCCTATAAAACACATGAAAGGACTGGCACTGTTAATTTAGTAAGTTTATAACACTCAGATCAGAAAGCATAGACAAACTTGCTGTTTTAAAGAGAAAATTCAGGACTTTTTTTTCCCCCCCTTCTTCCGATAAGCAAGTTCTTATTGTCAGGACTGTAGCTTTTTAGTTTAAGTTTTTAAAACCTGGGAACGTATCAAACTATTTTTCCTGATGAAGTTGTCCGCCCAGTGTGAGGAGAGCAGCATTGGTCTGAATTTCCGGGTGTTGAGACTGAGCAGTGTAGGCGGTTAGGTAACCATAATGCCTGTAGTTGCATTTAGTAGTACACACATCAGACCTGAAAAACCACACAACTTTGCCCAAGTCGTGTCATTTAGTGTGCGAAATGTGCCAGTTTATAAATGTGCCAGTGGCCAGACACTCGGCCTGCTGTATGAGGAATATTTTTCAGCTACTTCCTGGAACTCTGCTAACTTGTTAATTCACCTCACACCTAAAATCAGCCACCATTTTGGCTCCCCCCACCCCACTCCCGGCTTCTTGTCAAGTGCACAATGGATAACTTGCATCAGTCTGCATTTGTTAGCGGTAATGTGACGGTGAAGTTGTGAGCTTGTCTGAATGGCTTGCAGATTTGTGGTTGATGACACAACTTTCGTCCTTTCTTTGCTGTGTGTGTAAAATATTACTCTGGAAAAGTGTCTTGATTGTAAATTCCTGTCTTCACCTCAACTTGAAAATGTGCAAACTTGCAGGACCAAAGTCTGATTTTTTTTTTTAGATTCTGTTTCACCATTTAAAGCTTAAAGTCCCAAATTGGTCAACTTGAAGAAAAATTTGGATATTTTCCTTTTTTAATTTCGTTTCCTTGTAGCAGGCTTGTTAGAGGCCAGAAAATATTACAAACAGTTTAGAGTCCCAGTAGCTGGCTATTAAAGTTTTAACCATGCAATGATTTTTGAGAATTTGCATTTGTCTGTTTTATGTCAGAAATTATTTAGCTAGTCAAACTTTTGTTTTTTCCACACTGCCATACCTTAGTGGTCTCTCCAAGCCAGTCATGTCACAACCTGTGAGACTGAGCAGACCCCACCCCACCTCAGTTAATAGACTTACAGGTCTTTCCGAGCCTCTTTCTGCAGCTTTTCTCAGCTGTTATGGTCTTTAGTGAAGGGATTTGTGCATTTAATTTGAGCCATGTTGTTAATATATTCATCTGCCTCAGTTCTTGTCAAGGTTGTTCTTTTACCTCCATTTAAGATGTTGGACTGGATGGTGGAGCAGGCGAGTAAGCCTGGATCTCTCAGTGGGCACTTGGGCTACCCCATTCTGCTTCCTGCTACTGCAAGCAGGGATTTCTCTAGCTATTTTTAAAGCTTCCTATTTGTTCAGCTCCTTCCTGGGATAGGGTTATGTTTTGTTCCCTTATCTCTCACAGGGCCCTCTTTCTGTTGCTTATTTTATTTGCGATCAGTCTAATCCTTACTTTGGATGCATAGCAATTTCAATGACACGCTTTGTAGTTTCATTTGGTTGTTCAAAGGTTCTTAAGCGACCATGCATTTGATTTTTTTTTTTTTTTCCCTCGTATCCTTCTCCCTCTTGTCTACTTCTGCAAAAGCTGCATTGCATCAGTTCTGCCAAGAGACCTTGCCGCAACACTTCCTCAAAGCTTTGGTAAGTTTAGCGCAGTTTCTTCCAAGTTCTGGAGCATGATTTACATTTTTTTTTTTTTTTTTAAAGTCTCCATTTTCATTCACAACATGTTTAAAAATCCTGCTTGGTTAGGTTAGCCTCTCAGGCGAGCGTTAAGATGAGTCGTGTTTCATTTCTGCAGTAGTGTGGTTTAGCGCTCTAAAGGATGTGCTACATCGAGCACCAAAAAAGGAAGTTTGCAGTAATTTGACAGACAAAATGGCTTAGTCGCTGCCTGACATGTAAGAAATCCTTACTTGAATTAAGCAGAGTTCACTTGGAAATGATCACTTTTTAATCCACTGTATATGGAGATGCTGTATATCCCAGTGTCTGCATGTGCTTTTCCCACCAATTTTCACAGTTATTACACACTTACAGCTGAAAAATCATAAGTCAGATCATGTTCTCCACCATTTAATCCCATCCTAGCACCATTTTCAAAATGGTTTGTCACCATTTTTATCTGACAGGTGTAAAATAAACTGGGTTGTATGCGTGAATAAAATACTTTACTAAGTAGATAAAGGATGTGATGATTATGACAGCTCGGCTGCATTTATGGTGTTAAAGAATTGTTCAATAAGAATGAAGATAATGGAGAATTTTTTATTCTTGTGAAGAAAATGAGGGCTAAACTCCTTTAACTGATAAGCTTTTATTACAGCAGCATGACTAGGAAACAGAAGTCCAGAGAAACTGGGTGGATTAAAACAGTCCAAAGGTCTCAGACATATTTTTGAGCGCTGCAGAGATTACGTCATGCCTCTTTACAGCGTTTTCTCCATCAAGAGAAACAGCAGTCGCATCCTGTTGTTTTGTCTTTCAAGCTAAATGTGTACTTTGCTCCATATTACAGCAATACAGGGTATGAAAAGTGAAGCTGCCCTAGTTTCAGGCATCTTTTCCTGCTCCACGCCATGTTGTCTTAATTAGACACTATTGTATCTAATTAAAGTAATTCAAGACATCAGTTTCCACAGAAGAATGAGCGCTGCAGAGTTGAGAAGGGGGACGTTCAGGGTTTCCACTTCACAACTACTTGTTGCTTTACACTTCGTGGTGTTGTTGCTCCTCTTGTACTCCTTCTGACCGTTACTGCCAAACCTGAACATCAGCATGTGCTGTGTTAGCGTTGTCAGTGAACAGAGCTGCTAAGAGCAACATGAAATGTTGCTTAACCTGATGGCGTCCTTGAGACTTGCTTGGATCGTTGTATAAAAAGCAAAGCTGTGGTAAAGTTTCAGCAGCACTCTTGTAAAGTGAAAGCTAACTTCTCGAGCATCAAGGATGACCAGTTTGTCAACTTCAGTTGCTAAACCGAAGGCAGCCCTGTTTGTTGATTGCTAGAAATGCTCGTCTCATTCCGCATTTTGGATCAGCGTGAAACCCAAAAGATGTAGAGAAACCTAGAAAATATAACTATATAATCAAAAATTCCCCAAAGTGTCATCTTGTCTCTTATTTTCGTCACGTGTCGATACAGTTTTCCTTTCTGTTTGTGACCTTGCAGCATTTTTGCACACTGTGCTCGACATGCACAGTAATCACACTGTTGGAGGTTGGATACCCTCCCTTCAACATGCTACACATAATAAAAGGATTCCCTTGTCCTTGAACTGCAGAATTCCTGTCAAAAGAGCCTGAATTCCTTGTTAGCCATAATCCCACCTTTTGATAGACTCTCAGCTGTGTTGCTAAGGAACCGGGCCTGATCTGGAGCCGTAGCTGCTGCTGCTGCCAAGTCTGCCGTGTTTTGTAAAATGACCACTTCTGTTTAGTCCAGTCAAACAAACAGTTTATCCTCCACCAGAGCTGCTCAGGTGAAGGCTGAGAAACGGAGGTGGAGAGTTTAAACAGCACGTCCAGTCTCATGACCGCCGAGCTGATTCCCAGCAGACCGAACAATGACGGGGTCTTTTTCCTGGCAGCCTGGTGTCACATCACCACAATTCACATTGTTTAAGCAAAAGAAAGGGGGGCTGGCCATGTTATTTTCAGGGTGGTGATTTTGTTATGGTTAATCTCATTTTGCAGAGCACATGAGCCTTTATTCAGACAAATCAACAGTTTTATAGATAATTAAGATGGCATCTCGGAACGATGCAGTTCGCAAACATTGCGTCACACATTTGGAGACCATTTCTTCTTAATTTGTTTGTGCTTGTGTTGTTGGCAGAATAAAAATTAAAAAAAAAAAAACAGGGAGAAGCTGCAAAGATTGATGCACTACAAGGCTCACCACACACAGCATGAACCATCATAATGCATTTTAAAGCTGATTATATTCTTGCTTTTCCATTATTCATGATGTCCATGTCATGTTTAAGGTTTTCGTTTTTTTACAGTAAGAAACCTAAAACAAATCTCACAGTAGCGTTTGGATTGTTGAAGCAGGAAAAAAAGGCCTTCAGGTGGAAATTCTCGCATTTAAAAGCGATGTAGTCGTACCTTCCAGCAGAGCGGCATCATAGAGCAGCTTCCTGCTGTGTGACATGGCGGTAATGCAGTCTCGGTGCATCCTGCTGCAGACGTCAGGGAGAGCAACAACCTGCTCTTTGACTTTTACGGAACGGCTTTATGGCGCCGTTTTCCTCTGACAAAAACGCTTCAACTTAAACACAGCTGAACGGCCAAAACATGGCTGTAGAGGAATTTGTGCCTTTTTCTTCTTCTTCTTGTCATGGGAGCACAGAGGCCCCCCCGTTTGGAAAAAGTGAGCCGTGTTTTCACTTCCTGTACAGCTGAAACCCGGCTGTACAGTGTAATAAAGCAGAGAGGCGGAATTAGTTTTGTGTGATCTGTTTTCAGCTGTCCTCCTCCTCCTCCCTGTGAAGAGCAGGTTAATCTAGTTTGAGACCTTATCAATCAGGTTTGTTTGTCATTGTCATTGCTTGACTGTATGTTTGCACTTTTCTGGTTTATAAGCCTGTCTGTGTTGATGAGCGGTGGCTCTCACGCCGACATAAATGTTAGTAGATAAGAATGTGCTGATTTTAAATGGAAATTATTGTTGTTGGGTGATTTACTGTCTTTCTGTTGTGTAATGAGAGTCAAAAGGAGAAGTGTGTTTCGCTTCTAATCTTCCGCTTTCTATTTGGTTATATTTCATCAAATGTTTGACCTCTGTTGGATTGATCTTGTTTGCCACAATCTTTTTTTATTTTTAAACCAATTCAACACTTTTGTTTCCCAAAATGATTTTTTATTTAATGATTCTGTAGGTTTACCCCGTAATGTATTTTAGGAAGTCGAGTTCTTTGAGTGTGGAAACGTCTAAAACATGCAGAAATTAGGCGTTTTAGAGCGAAGCTGCTTGTTAGCAGAAAGGCCGATTCTTAAAAACACGATGTGATTTTGTTTGTTCTAATTTAGTCAGAAATCTGTTTCAGCTGAGAAGCCGTTACTTTGATTTGTGTTGTCGGTTTCTGTGGGGCTGCGGCCAAAGCGAGAGGAGAACATACCGCACACCAGAGTTATAGCGGCGCCGTCTTTTGCAGGTGTTGGTCTGCTTAGTAAAAGCTGTGCCCCAGCTGGTGTTAATAACATTCCCCCCCCCACATTTTATATCTCCAACCAAATACCCCGAAGATGAGGACAAGTCGTGGCTTGCTCAGTGTTGTGGTGGGGCTAGTGCTTTTTTGTTGTTGTTGTTGTTGTTGTCGTTTTTCGCCCTCATACTGAAGCCTGACTGCAGGTTTTAGTGGCTGGGAAACAACGGAGGTCCGAGATAATCATCGGCTTTTTTAGACAACCAGCGTGTCTGCTTTACGTCAGCCTCTGAAACTGGCTCCACAGCCAAGAAGGGCTGAAGTGTCGCATGTCCTGGCTTTTGTCTGCTAATGTGTACATGTGTGTAAGTCCACACACAGTTGCTTAGCAGACAAAGACCCGGTGTGTCGTTGTGTGTCTATTATAGGCCGCACTAATTTGTAGCTGGTACTTGTCTTGTCACTCTTGTCTGTTAAAATGATGGGTTGGTTTACTATGCGTCATGGCGACGGCAGAGCTCTACACCAGCTTTGCTTTCTAAGAAGCCAAAGTTCACCAAGGACTCTGGATAAGTAATCCCTTTGCAGTCATCCAGCAGCCAGGCGTCTTTGCTGCTTTGCTTCAAGTTGAGATTATTCTTTTATTTCTTTTATATCAAAGCAGGATTTCTGTAAAAGTTGATTCTCATCCTTCTCTGCTTTTGTGTTTTGTTTTTTTTTAGCACACCATGGCAGAGCAGGAGCCCACACCAGAGCAGCTGGCAGCCATCGCAGCGGCCAACGAAGAAGCCGACGCCGCCGTCAACTACAAACCTCCTGCCCAGAAGAGCCTACAGGAAATCCAGGAGCTGGACAAAGAGGATGAGAGCCTGCGGAAGTACAAGGAAGCGTTGCTGGGGAAAGTCAACGTGGTCGCAGGTTGGTGCTCGCTGCAGACAGCAGTAAAGAACATTTCTGTCATTAGTAATCACACGCAGTGGAGGAAACATTCATGCATTTTTTTTTTTTTTTTTAATGTTATCAGAGAATTTGTGTTTTGTGTAATTTGTGTTTTTTTTTTTGTTTGTTTGTTTCTTTGACATTCTTTCCAAAACTTGGCAAACTTGTTGCTCTGAGTGTTTATTCTAACAATAATACAGGATATTAAATGTCAGCTATTTGTTGTGAAAACAGTTCAGCAAGTAATGAAAGCTATGAACTAGTCCTTGCACTCACATGAGGGGTATTTCCTCCTTTGTTCTTAAAAAAAAAAAAAAAAAAAAGAAAATACAACCCTTCTATGGGTTTTTATTGTAAAAAAAAAAAAAAAAAAAAAATTCAACTAAAAATGCAGAAACTGGATCAAAACACACTGAAGAGCAGGTCAAAGCAAAAGAAAACTTCTGTTTTCTTACATCTTCACACTGCCACCCACTACATCAGCAAAGTCTGCTGTTTGTAACCAAAGCAAACACCTGGACGCTAACGTCACGCACCAAAAGTCACCGGTTTTCCCTTCATGTTAATAACAGGTTTTCTGAACTCATACTTATTTTGCTGAGTTTTATTTTTTTTTATATTGAGATGTGATTCACTGCAGTCCTTCCAGGTTTTTGTAACGCACCTTATGTTTGTGAATTATCCTCCGTGTAGATCCCACCGCCCCAAACGTCCAAGTGATGCGGATGACTCTGCTCTGTGATCAGGCGCCTGCTCCTCTGATTCTTGACCTGCAGGGTAAGAACGGTTTTTCACTGACATAAAAAGTCACTTTTAATCAGCTCTTACTTGAATATGTCTCACAGTAACATTACTTTGGAACAGTAATCACTCGTGGCCATGTGTGCAAATAGCAACCAAATGACCTGCTGGGTCATTAGTCCTCTAATTGGTAATGACATGATTCCTGTGTAAGTGGGTTAACAAGTCATTTCCTGATGGTGCTCTTTGTCTCCCCGCGGTGGTCACAATGAGCCACAGCAGAAAAGCAGCTGCCCTCTGGTGGGCAGTGTTGTTGCTGTATAGAACTAAACCGCACTCGTTCTAAAAGAAAAAACCTTTTTCAGTTAAACACGGCGTGATTGTGCATGTTTTCACGTGGCATATGTTGCTCTCCTCTACCAGGAGACCTGGAGAACTTCAAGAAGAACCCATTCACGCTGAAGGAGGGAGTCGAATACAAAATAAAGATCAACTTCAAGGTCAGTCGGGTCTTTTTGGTTCTTGCAGCAAACTCCAGCTGTAACGTGGGGAAAGCTGTGATGTCGGACGTAACGCTTGTGGTCGTTTGCAGGTGAATAAGGACATTGTGTCGGGCCTGAAGTACATTCAGCAGTCATTCAGGAAAGGAGTGAAAGGTGAGGCCTGCTGTTTAATCTTAGGTTTAGTTCTTCATGTGGTTTCTGACACAGAAAGGCCATTATTGTCTTACTTTCCTGCTGTGTGTGATGAATGTCAGTGTGTTGCTCATGTTGCGTTGGTAAACATGGGCCTTTAGCCAGGTAGCTTAGCTTACTGTAAGCCTAGAAACAAGGAAAGCAGCTTGTCTAACATACTCAAAACTACCCCCTGAGCTCAATATGTTGTCATACTGGTTGGTTGGGATGAGATCAGTAACTTCCTGGAGTTTCACATTTTCCAGCATTTTATAGTTATCATATGAGCAGAATGAAGCGATCGGACTTCCTCGTTCACTGCTTTTAGTTTACAAGCTGCTGATTGGAAATGTTCATTTAAAGTTGCTGTGTGGAGGAATTTGAAATTTGGTTGTTTTTTTCTTGTTTTTTTTTTTACATGAACAGCTTGTAATAAATAAAACATCAGGAAACACAAACCAACCTCAGACCGTGTTGATACTGCAGGTTGTTTTCTAACATTGTTGGATCTGTCTAATATTTTGCAACTTAATGCCCGTCTACGGAGAGAAATTTGTTTCTTTATTATCCTATCAAATGAGTCAGATTTGAAACCAACAATGATTTTTGAGAGCAAAATAAAAGGGAGGAATCAGGGTTTTTTTTTTGTAGAGTTAGAAACTAATTAGGTTCCAATTAAAAAATACATATTTGAGAAAGCATACTTCTCCAACTCCAATCAAAACTAATGTTTTCTTCAATCAAAACTAATGTTTTCTTCAATCAAAACTAATGTTTCCTTCAATCAAAACTAATGTTTTGAAGTCAATAATTACAACTGTTGTGCATAAAAATAAGTCCTCTTCTCTTTACAGTTAAAAACATTTGGTTACAAGTTAAAAAGTTTTGTTTGCAAATCAGTCCTCTTTGTTTGCAACTTCTAAAGTTTTGTTTGTAAATTTAACTGCATTTGATGGGCGGGGCCTTAGCTGGTGAGTGAGAGCAGAGTTTCTGTTGGTTGGTTTCACCTGGCTCCGGCGCCAGCTACGCCTTCTGCGTTCCACACATTTCTCTCTTGCTGTCCATACAAACAAATTTCTCTCCATACCTGTCTTTGCTTTTTTGGTTTTATGACCCAAAATATTGGTTATTTTCCTCCTCTGCTTGCAATGGGTCATACTTCACCTTCATCGCTTTGTCTTTCTGGTCGTTTTGCATTTCTTTATGTTAAGATCTGGATGTTTTCAAGCCAATTGGTGTGCAGAAATGATATTTTATGCTCCCTGAGTTCATCTTTCTTCCCTTGAGCCTGATTTGGTAAAATGTTTTGAAGCTTGAAATAATTCTGCTGATGAACCCGTTTTTCCATCCTCCTCTAATCTCCAGTTGATAAGTCGGAGTACATGGTTGGCAGCTATGGCCCGAGACCAAGCGAGGAATACGAGTTCCTCACCACCCTGGAGGAGTCGCCCAAAGGGATGCTGGCCCGTGGCACCTACAACATCAAGTCTAAGTTCACTGACGACGACAAGCACGATCACCTCTCCTGGGAGTGGAGCCTCGCTATCAAGAAAGACTGGAAAGACTGACTCCCCTGATTTTTGCTCCCACACCCGGATCCTCCTCTGCTTTGTTCAACTTTCTCTTACAGTCATTCCATTATGTTGGGGTTTTTTTTTTTCTTTCTTCCCCCCCCACTGCCCCTTTTTTTTTTTTTTTTTTTTTTTTTTACTTTTTTGGGTTGTCTTGTTTTTTTGTTTTCATTCCTTCAGGCTTTTTCTCTCTCCGTCCTTCAATCCCCTGCTTTTGCCATCTTTTTCCTTTTTTGTTTTATTGCTATCACATCGTTCCTCCCGTCATAACGCTTTATTTGTTTGCACCCACATTTTGTAAGTATTATATCCTGAAAACATGGAGAAGGCAAACAACGTGCACAGTCCTGATTTTTCCATTTTAGATTCTTTGTAAAAGGAAAAAAAAAAAAATCGGTGAAAGTATTTGCTGTGGGTGATTTTCCTCTTCCCTGGACCACCTTTTCTTTTCCTTATTTTCTGATTATATTAACCACGATCTGCCTTGGATAACGTCGTACAGGAAGCCGTAGTTCTGCGTGTACGTGGTCACTGTACGCTCATTGAGCAATCATTGCTGGACACAACTTTTGGACGCAGCCCTGCTAAAGCCTTTGAGCAGATTACTTGTACTTGGGTCTTGTTAAATTATTCGGAATTCAGGCCAGCTCTGTTTCCAAATGTTTAAGCACCGAGGAGAACTGCTGAGAGAACAGAGGGGAGGGAAACGGTTACCTCTAACCCTTCGTGATCCCCTCGCTTTAACTGTGGCCTGTCCTCTTCTGATCAGGGTATTATGGCAGTTTTGCAAGCAGCCGCGTGGCCTTAACTATTAGGAAGAAGTAGACAACTTAGTTGAGCCATTTGCCTTCAGATTAAATATGTGGGCCTATTTTAACACGATTTATAATTCATGAACAGGAAATCAGGGCTAAGGACTTCCACTGTCTGTATTTCAGGTTTGATTACTTCTAAAAGCCATTACAGAAGTGTTGGATAACATCTCAACACCACATTCGTTTCAGTTCTTGTAATGGTTTTTAAAGTCTAATAATTGAACTAAGTCCAGTTTGTACGTACAGCTGCCTCCGTGTCCTCGCATCCCAGCGGATTTTACCAGCGTGTCCAAGGTGACGCCGTAGCTGCTCCTTGAACTGAACACAGGAAGTACAGTACAAAAATGACCACTGCTCACTGTGCCTCCAGACTCATCACTGAGGTGAAACACAGTCTGTATTTAACTCTTGGGATCAGTGTAGGAACTTGAGTCCTCAACCCAGTACCAGTGGTTAACACACACACACATCCTGCCATAATCAAAGTGGTTGCTTATTTTTTATACACTCCATAGATTTATGAATGATGTCCGTTCGGCTGATGGTTTTTTCTTGGTGAGCCAAGTTTGACTGTGTGCTATGTTACCTACCGTTTACTGATGTCCTGTGTTCACATTAAAGTGTTCAGACTGGGAATCGCTGTGTGGTTTATTTTATACAGACTGGTTATAACTTAACTCTTAAAGCGCTGATAATCTTTTCCCTTTTATCAAAAGGATTCATTCTTAGTGATTTCATTCGGAAATCGGAATCGAATTGGGAGAAAAGCGTGTCGTCACAGCCCTACTAGATAACCAGTGGACCCACGCAAGGACAGATAAAAACATCTGTATGAGACCTTTTGTGAATCACAACACAAACATCACTTTCTGATCAAAAGCTTGTGATTTATTTCCTGTTTTTTTTAAAGACATTTTTGCAATTTGTGTTAAATACATGCTACAAATGCTTTCTAAGCCAAACTTTCACTTATTATTCGGCTTTATCAGTGCTTACAGTAAATAGAAATGGCAACAGTTCAATAAATCAGTTAATCGCAATTACAACAACACTGGATTATCAGTAGCAGACACTCAAAGGCATTTTACCCACAGAAAACCAGAGCAGATCTGTCCTTCACAACATGAAATACATTTGGCAGTTTAATATTTTTAAGTGGCTTTCTTCCCCAAAAGCCAAGAAAAAAAAAAGAAAAAAAAAAAACATCCACCGTTGTTGCAGTGAGGAATGGTCGAAGAACCAACAAACCGAGGTAACTTACGGAGGATCAGTCGTCTTTAGGTGTTTGCAGTGCATTTAGTTTCACCCTGTGCAAAGAGTTTCAGATTATTTGTGAGTCTTTCTGCTCTTGGTGGAGTTCATGTCGCTCTTGGTCTTCTGCAGTCGGGAGAAGATCTCTTTGAACAGCGCCTTGTATTCCGGCGTGTTCTGGCTGAGCCGCTTGTCCACCTGCTCCACCTGCCTGCTGATCCCCTCCAGGGCCTCTGGGGTGGAGGGAGTTTGGGGAGGCGTGGGAGGTGCGGCGGCCACCCCAGACGTCGAAGGCTCCACTGAGATCATGCTGTACTCCTTCATGGAGGGGTCCCGGGAGACGGGCCGCGAGGTCTGCACCCCGGCGTGGCACAAGCTCTCCTCGTGGCGCCTGCACTTCCCCAGCAGCTCCTCGTACTTCTCCAGCAGAGCGTGGTACTGCTCGTCCACCTCCCGCAGGATGGACATGCCCCGCTTACGGGTGCCGTTGGCGTGAAGGGTGTAACTGCCCTGGCGCCTACCTGAGGAAGCCGATATGGCGTTCAGGGCCGTGTCGCTGCAGCTTTTCCGCACCGGGCCTCCCTGCTGCCCTGTGGCTTCTCCAGCAGCTCCTTCACCTCCCTCCTCCAGTCCTGTCCCCTCCTCTGGCGAATCCGTCTCAGGGCCGTTACTAAGCAACGTCTCTAGGCCGTCCTCCATATCCCCAATCAGACACATCTTGGATTTCCTGAGTTGTTGCATCTCCTGGAGCTCAGCTTCAAGCTCCTGAACCCGCAGCTGGCATCCCTCTGCACCCAGGAGACGCTGTTCCAGACGCTCAAACTCGTGCAGCACAGCGGCGCACTCCCTCTCCGCGCTCTCCCGCTTAGACCGCTCCGACGCCATGGCTGAGTGCAGGGAGGACACGATGTCCCGCAGTCGATCGTTTTCCTCGTCCAGCGGCCGGCTCTCAACCAGGTCTACGCTGCCCGGATTGGCCAGCAAGAAACCATCCTCATACCTAAACGAGTGTCACATCGCTGTTTTTTTAGTAGCAAAAATGTCACTGGTGTGACTGGTGTTGTGCAAATGAAACGTTACCAGTTAACAACCTGGGAGCGGTGCAGAGCTCCTTGAGGCAGGGGAACGAGTGCACAGTCTTACGACGCTCCTTCTTCTCTCTGCGCACCCTCAGCTCCTCCAGAGTCCGCAGCTCCTCAACCCGAGTCGTGAGACTGTCCACCTGATTCTGCAAGGTCTCCATGGTGCCAGTCAGCCTGTCCAGACACACACGCCAATATCTGATCTGTGCTCATCGTGTTTGTAAGGTAACTTCATTTTTTCTGTCATGCAATATTAAATCTGCACTCAGTGGGTGATTTAAAAAAAACAAATAGGTAATCTGAGATGGAATGCAATTATTTTATTAACCTTTCATTCAGTAATATGATTTCTAACCAATTAATCTCTAATTCTAAAGTTTTTAAAGTGAGAAAACATGTTTGTGTAGAAGGAAGAGCATCAGCTGCTTGCTGGGTTTACAGACATCAGCAAGGCTGGATTATCCAATGGGCATTATGGGCACAGGCCCAGGGGCCCACGTAGGGAAAACACCAGCAGTTTGGACATGAAACAAAATGTATATAAAAGCCAGATAGTTACACAACAGTGTCTAGTGTGTTGTTATTGGTACCATTGGCTAAGAGATGTTAGAAATGTCATTTCACAGTGTATCATTCACAATTTTTACAATGTTTGTGGTGGGGAAGGGGGCCCTGGAACACTCTGGACCCAGGGGCCTCTACACTTTTAATCCGGCAAGGCAAGTTTATTTGTATAGCACCTTTCATGTACAAGACAATTCAAAGTGCTTTACAGAAAACATTAAAAGCATTACAGAAAAAAAAGCATAAAAGAAAATACAAATAACAAAATCATAATAAAATCATAAATTATATTAAAATGATTAAAAGCAGTATTAAGTAAAAGTTACTGTGCAGATGTCATGCATAGGCGCATGAGAAAAGAAGTGTTTTTAACCTGGATTTAAAAGTTTCTACATTTGGTGAAAGTTTAATCTCCACTGGCAGATTATTCCACTTGTTTGCAGCCTAACAGCTAAATGCTGCTTCTCCATGTTTAGTCTGGACTCTGGTCTGGACTAGTTGATCAGAGTCTTTGGATCGAAGAGCTCTGCTTGGTTTATATTCTCTGAACATATCACAGATGTATTCTGGTCCTAAACCATTCTGGGATTTGTAAACAATCAGCAGGGTTTTAAAATCTATCCTGTGATTGACTGGAAGTCAGTGTAAAGATTTTAAAACTGGTGGTTAAAACCAGCCCTGGAAATCAGAATCCATTTGAAGACTTATGTGATGCTGATGGGTCATGTTCCTTAGGCTCCTTGTTTCAGCACTAGGTAGCTGGATTACAAAATGGGTTTTTAAAAAAAGAACCATTAAAAAAAAATTGTTTATGGAAACCGGGATCTTAGAGAAAATACAAAAGCAGCACGATGACCTATGACATTAATTAAAAACCAATCAGACTAAAGAACTGCCATCAAACAAAAGAGATGGGAAAACCAAAATGGCAAAAAGGTTACCAGAGCACACTAACAGGTTCAGTGGTAGTTTCAGCTAGCCAGGAGGAAGCGTGGTTTACCTGTCTATTTTCTGCTGTGAAGCCTTGCTCTCCAGCACCAGTTTCTCATTGGTGATTTCCAGCTCTCTGGCAGTCACGTCTAGCTGTTCGTACACTTTTGCATGCTGCTCGTTCATCTCCCTCAACATTTCCAGCTGCTTGGACAGGTACTGCAAGAATTTTTTTTAAAAAAAACAAAAAAAAAACACATTTCATATAAAAATGAGAAACATGAGAATGTGAAATTTAGTAAAGACCAAGAAGAGTTAAAATCCAGAGCATGATCTGGTGTTATTGAGCAAAAGAAAAAGAACTCGCAGTGTGATATCATGGAGCTGTGCAGAAATGGAGGGATAGTCACATCAAAAAAAAAAAAAAAGTAGGAGACCCAATTGTTCCCAGGGGGCTGTTAATTGCAATGTCATGTGTGCATGAGGCCTTAAGGTGAGCTTAGCAGATGATGAACTGCATTTTTAGATGAATGCGTGACACAGCATTTAATCTTTGCAGCTTGCAGTCACAACCGAGATGACGTTAGGTAGCTTGTAGCCGAACACGATCTTACAGCAAAACTCCTCATTAATAAAAGAGTCAAGTTAGACTTGACACATTTCTCATTTCAGTTGTTTCCACTAAACTCACCCTTCTGGTTCCTGCTCAGCGTTGCTCGGAAAACAATCCATAATGCATGAACATGTCAAGTCACTGAACTTGCAAAACTTGAACCATTACTCATCATGCATTAAAACTAGCGACTGCAGAACAAACAGAGTTAAAGAGCTGAAAAATGATAAATATCTTGACCTTTGACTGACATTTCCCCAAGAATGATCATTTTAAACTTCTATGTAACAATGGGATAAAAAATAATGGTACATACTGTAAATACTTAGAAAAAGAACTGGCTGTAATATTACATACACAGGTTTTACTTCATGTACTGTAATGTGCATTGCTGTGATGTTAAGAGATCTAATGTAACATTTTCCGTTTAAACTTGGATGCAGTCAAATTAAAAGGGAGTATGCATTTTATCGATACAGTCATAATGTAACTGTAACTTTAGTAAGATTAAAAGGTTTAAAAGGATTTGATAAAGCCACAGTGAACTAAATATGTCCAAATACTTCCAGCCTTAACAGCAAATCATTAAGTAAATTAGATTAAATTTGGGCAAAAAGGCAACATTTAAGATTTAAAGATTCCTCTTCAGGTTCTTTTTTTTAAATTAATTCCCTGTAGCAACAGTTTTAAGACAAACTTTGCTTCAGGTTTAATGTAAATGCAGAACAAAGTTTAATAACATCTACAGAACAACTGATGAGGCATGAAAAAAATATATCACCTTTAACTCCAAAAGCTAAGTTTAGATAATTACATGTTTGCACAAATATAAGTGATTAATATTTTAAAGAAAACCTTGGACATGAACTGGAAGGCTGAGATCTGAAATGTGTGAATAAAATCTGTTTGGACTTGCACGTGCAGCATTACCATGCCTGGTGCAAAACGCACCTCTATCTCCTGCACTTGCTCCTCATTGTTGATGTACATCTGTTGAAGGGAGTCCTCCAACTCTTTGTTACGCTCCAGGAGAGTCTTGCCGAGCTCCGCTGCTAAGTGCAGGTCTGAGAGAGACAGGCGGACATAAAGACAGCAGACAGTAATGAGTGAAAATAGAAAATATTTCCAAACATCAGTCAACAATAGATGGTTCATGGAGAAACACTGTTATTCAGAATATTTATTTACACTTTGCAGAACAACACTGGACGACATTCAACACATACACACACACAAAAAAAAAAAAAAAGTGTTGAGTATCTCACTTTTTTCCATCCAGCACACATGAGAATGTAGCTCTATTTCAGCATCGTCACAATCTGACCTCTCTGATGTGAATTTTGTAATTACAAACAGTCCAGATGCAACTTAAATCCGTCTGCGCTCGCTTTGCTCAAGCTCTAATTAACCTGACGCAAACAAAGCGAGCACGCTGGGAGCTTAAGCAATGAGAAAACTACAGGGAACATTTTCACAGTCGCTGATACTTGGCAAGCTTTAAGCATACATTATTCATCTCCTCTGCAGAAACTAAACTAAAGAGGAGGAAGAGGAGGAGATTTGTGCTGATTGTGCATACTCAGCCCCACAACAAGACAGCAATGGGCGAGTGGAAAAGACAGTACGGAACAAGGAGCCTTTGATATCCGTTGCTGGACGTGAATGCAGCATTTTATCACCACAGTGTGGTCAGCAATAACAGGAACACACACATGCATAAATCACTGGTGTCACATTAAAAGGCTTCAGTAGGTTGATTTATGGTAATCCAGCACGCCTGAAGGCAGCAGAAATCCTTATCTTAAAAAGCTTTATTAGTTTATGTTGCGTGCATCTCTCAAGACACTAGCCCTAAACACTGAGTGCTAAAAGACACAAGTAAGAGTGGATGAATAAAAATCACAGCAAGCCTTCACCCTCAGGTCCAACTCAACCACAGCACAGCTTTGCTGCTGCGGCGGACACGTGCCAAATTATGTAATGCCTGAATTATGAGCATGGAGGAGAAATGCAAGAGGCTGAGCTGAGGAAGAAGAAGAAGAAAACATTGCATATCACTTGCTTGTGTGTTTCTGCTCTCTGCACATCCTTCCGTCTCTGCGATGCTCTGTGATGTGTGAATCACGCTCAGGCCGCAAGCCCCTGGTGCTGCCACAGAAACATGACATCACCGTGCCACGCAATCTGTACGGACCGACTTCATATGGTTGCAAACCGTAATGGACTCATGGGGGGGGTCAACAAATACCACAGCTGGCAACACACAAGTTGCATAACAGCATCATTTCTGGGGTAAAATAATAATGCCCAACTATGACGCGTGTTTGGCACAGACCGCAGTTCTACTTCCAATCTGACCCCGAAATCCTGAAATCTCTGATCCTGACTAAGGAGGTTTTGTCTGGGAGTCCCTAATCAGCTCAGTCCGAGAGGAGGGAGGGGTTAATGACTTCAGTAGAGAAGTTGAGTAATGCTCAAATTAAATACAGACCCACAAATACAGGACACACACACACACACACACACAAATCCACCTGTCCCTTTCTATGACTGTATGCAACACTGTGGTGAGACGCAAAGCTGCTTTAGTTCTCTGGGTCAGCAGGTAATCAGTAGATGGGGTGATGCTGAGGCCTGCACTGCAGAACACACTTATCACTGCTCTGAGATGCATCGTGTCAGTGAAAGTAGATCCTTTTAACTCATTACTGAGAGGACTGATCTGATAGTGTGTACAACAAACACTGCAGCGTTTTACATTAGTGCAGGAGGATGACACAGCAGCTCAAAAATAAAAAAAGAAATCTGATGCATTTCCTGTCTGGACATGGAGGATGTGGCATTTTCCACAATCTGAGCTTTTGATGTGCATTGCCCAAATGTATCAAGCACTACTCAACAGTGTGCTTGCAGTGTGTTTGTGGTAGATAAGGCAACGAATCTTGCAGAAAAAAAAACGAGTACCAGGATGTGGATGTGACCCTGTTAGGAAGGAGATGAAACAGAGGCAGCATTCACTCTGTCAGACAGCAGGACTATTCTGAGAAGCACCACTGACAAGATCAAAATAATTGGCAGAGGAAAGACAGAAGAGATGAAGAGCAGGCTTTCTCCTAATTCAGCTGTAGAGATGTTGGTTTTTTTTTTTTTCCTCACAGCCAGAGGACGCGTGCATGAAATCTGTCCATTCACCTCCTCCATTACTTTTTGCTTTAAAAACATACAAATAGTGATGCTGGTTACACTCTAAGCTAAGATATATGAAAAATGATGCCTCACCTTGCTCCAGGTCTCGCTGATCGTACCACGGCTCCTCCTCCTCCGAGACAAACTCCTCCATCCTTCCCGCACGAAGCATCGATGCAGCTGGACTTCTCTGCCGGGCGGTGTGGTTTTCTCTGCCTCACGCCGACGACTCGCCCGGAAGTGATAACAAACAATTGCGACGTTGCCTCCCCTGGTGTGTAAACCCTTTAAGACAAAAGGTTTAAACAGCAGGGACCCTGCTCCCTGGACCTTCTGCAGATATTGCAAACATTCAGACCCGCAGACATGGAGCGAACCAGACAGAGCAGCAGTCAGAACAGCGAGACTGAAACCTGCTGAAAGCCCACTGGTCAAATACTGATGCTGAGGCGTTCAGGTGCTGTGGGAAATGTTGATTAGCGGATCAGCTTTTTGACTAAACTGAAACCGGTCCACCTCAAATCCGTCTTATATTGTTTTAAAAGCGTAAAACTAGATCAAATTGATCAAAGAATGTCTATTTAAAAATATTAATAATACAACTATTATTTATTTTGTGGGCATTTAAAATTAATTTTTCAAAATTTCAAGTCATTTCAGATCATTTTTAAAGACTTCTTTAAAAAAGGAAATGGATCAGAGGTATTTCAGAAACTGCATACAGTTAACTGGACATATTTATGTTGTTACTCTTAGCGAAAAGCTAAATATCTTAGCCTTTGTTTAGCTTAAATCCTTTTGTAGACAGTATATGAGCTTAACACAAATAAACACAACCCTGAAAGTGTGAAATTCGGGATTGGTTGATTATTTCTTTATAGTAACAATGCTTCTTGGTCTATTTAGTAGTTAAAAGAAAGAAAATATTGTACTTTATTAGCCATACTGTCCAAGTTTGCCAGCCTATACCTTACAAACCACTGAAAGGAATCAAATCAAGAGGCATTATTGGAAATATCCTTTAGACAAAAGGTCTGAAGAAGTTAATGTCAATCCTCTTCAACACTGCTAGAACTGCATGCTGGCAGCTAAAGCCAGAGCAACATAGCCAGAGCTACAGAGAAGCAGCAGCATAGCCAGATCAATAAAGCCAGAGCCACAAAGCCAATTCAAAAAAGACAAAATTACAGCCACTAAGTCAAAAACCTACGGCTACAAACAATACTAACAATGGGGGTTTTTTTTTTTTTGTTTTGGTTTTTTTTTTTTTTTTTTTTTACAAAGTTTAATGCTTGGCGCAATTATTTAATCTTTCTTATAAATTATTTACCTTTAAGCTACCCAGCAAAGCAGATGCCAGTTCTACATTGACAATACAAATGATCAATTTGCCAATCCACATACAAGAATTTAAGTTTTTATGTAAAATAAAGGTAATAAAAAAAATACACACGAGTGGTTTATTAAAATATTATAGTACTTAAGAGGTGGACAAGACCTGCTAAAGGTTGTGGCTCCAGAGGAGGGACACAAGCTGGGGTTCAATACACCAATATCATATATATTTTTAGGAGAACATATATTCTTTTATAGTCCCCCCCCCCCCCATTTTACAGCTCTATATAATACAAGCATAGTATACTGTACAACAGAACCTGTAAACTACGAAGTGTCCCTGAAGGCAGCACTGATGGAGATGATGTCACCATTTGATCCAACCTCCTCATGCACTGTTACAGTAAGTTTAAATGAACACATTAGATGGCACAGTAATGCGTTTCTATTCAGTGGGGAATTTATTGTAAACACTGAAGAACTTGTGTGTCCATGAGTTCTTCATGTACATGTTTGTGTTTTCCCCTGACTGCAGAGACGGAAACTGATCCGTCAGTCCTGACAGGCACTAGCTATATACTTAAAATAAGTAAGATAAGAAAAAATCCCTGAACACAAATTTGGTCACATCTAATAACCAACGTAAACAACATCAAGTTTAAATGAAAGAAAATTGATAAACAATTCAATCACACCGCTCCATGTCTCCATATTTTTGCTCGTCTCCAACATAAATAGAACCAAAAAAAAACACAAGTAGCAGCTATTAAAAATGTCTAATAGGCCCCCAATGCATTACTGCCTAGCTCATAACCATTAATATGAAACTTTGTGTTTTTCTCATGTAATTCCAATTATAAACATGCATTTATCTATCAGTGATGGATTAGTAAACCTTAGAGTCGTCAAAATTATGCAAAATATTCCAAAAAATTCAGACCGACTGTGCAATTTCAATAAAGCTTTAGGATTTTTAACTTTGCAGAAGTTTTCACATGTACTTTTCTTTCTTTTAAATACATTCACTGAGTTTTAAGTGAGTTAGAATAAAAAAGAAAAAAAGATCTGAACACATCACCAACACAATTTCCACATTATGATTTGACAAGGCAACATCATTAAGTGTGTTACCGTATTAGAGATTGCTGTGTGGCTTGGAACGCATGCAAGGTCCTATAAAGATAAACCCCACCAACTTGCTCTTACTTCTCCATTAACCCCATCAGGTTAAACTGGCAGTGTGTCCAGTACTCAGACCTGCCTGCACTGTGTGTGCAGTGCTTTTCACTTTTGCTAAACCAACATAATTCATTATAAAAAAATTTAATGGCTAAAGATCAGTATGCTAACATGCTGTCATGTACCTTTTTTTCTTTTATGTGACATTTAAAGTTGTCACAACAAAATAAACAGAATCAATTTCCTTTCAATTCCAGTGATTGTGCCACTGAACCAGAAAAATGAAGCTAATTTAACAGTATAGGAAGTGAAAACAGCTCCCCTACATGAAAACATGGTTGTTTTGATGACATGAATAACATGTTTCTCTTACTGTATGATGTAAAATAAATCTATATATTGAACTTCACGTCAAGGCACCTCCATGTCCACATACAGCTTTACTGAGCTGTTATCATGGCAGCAGCATTTGGTCTGTTTACAACAAATGTGTAGAAAAATCCCCTTGCAGAAATTTGAATCAGTTTACAGCAAATAAAAGTGCAGACAGTCATCAAAAGTATTAAATTATGTCCCCAAGTACAAACAGAAATGGAAAGTGTACATAATGTTTTAACAAGTGGGCCAAAACATTAGCAGCACGTGTAAGAAGACATCGCACACCGTCCTATCTCCGCTCTCCGAAGCCCTGATGAATCATACTTTATTGCTTATGTACTGAGAAAAAGCTAATATAACAGCAATCAGTCTGAAAAAAATCAGAACTGCTTAAGCTGTTCAAAGAAAAACAAGAGAAGCTTATAGGCACGGACCAAGAAGGCAGGTTTGACCCTGATAGTGGTCACAAATTTTCCATCACTCCTTGTTCGCCGTAGTTTTAAGGCTGTGTAGTACTTTAAGGTGCTTCCAGTCGGCCTCACTCTCACAACGCTGGACTCTGCTGAAGAACCTCCTGATGAGAGCCTTGGCTTCAGATTTAACTGTTGAGACAGACTACAGTTAGACATGAAGTCACTGGACTGAAGAAAACAATGATATTTATGTATTTGAATGCTATAATCCTGTGCTTGCCTTGGTCTTTCCCCCGACTCCTACCCTCTGCCAGAAGGTGAGACAAGTGGCGAGCGAAAGACTTAAATAGCTCCTGCAAAAGAAGTTCTATTAAATAAATAGCTAAAATGTCATTTAACCCTGCTAACCTGCAACAACACTACCACACACCTTGGTGGCAAACTTTCCCTGAGTGTAAAAGGGGTCCAGATAACGGACCACGATATCAGCGACTTCTTTGAGTGTCACAGGTTTCTGGGGCTCGCTGACCGGCTGCACGGCTCTCTCCTGCACATCGGGGTTGAACGTCACTCTTCTGCTGTTCCCATCAGTGGGCCGCCTGCGCTTTGATGGAGGAGACTCCCCCCCGTCGGCTTTCACATCATCTTTGGTCTGAAAACATATTCATGGATGTCATCAGTCACTGAGCAGGAAGCTCAGTGGAACACCTGACAGGAAAGAAAGCATACCTCTTGATTTACAGCAGGGTTAGCTTCCTCTTCAGGTTTTTGCAAGCTATATGGGAGGTAATAAAAAAAAAAAAAAAAAAAGCAGTTAGACATGACTGAACACTTTTCCTCCAAAGTTATAATTAAAGAAAAAGAACTGAAGGTTTATTACTCTGAGACAGGCGTCTCAGAATGAGGAGTGTCTTCAACTAAATCCAAAATCTCCACCTCTTCAGCTTCTTCCTTTCCATCATCAGGTATAACTATAACTTCTGTTTTACTTTCTACCAGGATCACATCCTGTGACTCTGATGCCACAGAGGCGGGCGAGTGCTGCTCCTGGCTGATGTCCTCTTCAGAAGCCCCAGTGGGAAAAGTAAGTAATGCATCATCTACTTCCTCAGGCATCTCTGCTTCCGCACAACTTGTCTCCGTTGTCTGTTTTTTTGCAAAGTACTGGGAAATATTGTGAGAAATCTTTGCTGCTTCCGCGAGCTTCTGCTGCTTTTTGCTCGTGGCTCTCCTTCCTTTTGTCGGACTGTTCAGGGAAGCACTGCTGGCGCTCGCTCTGGCTCTGATGGACGATGATCCAGACGCTGTTTCTGTGCCCGTCTCCTTTGTTCTCTCTCTCATCCCACTGACATCCGAGTCTCCTGAGTACACGCTGAAAAAACCACTGCCTTCCACCCCCCTGTTGGACACTGACTCAGACACGGAGGGCTTAAGCAGCTCTTTGGCAGTGAGGAAGGGGTTAGATGAACCCCTTTGACCTGCCCCAACTCTTTTTCGCTTCAGCTGGAAGAGCAATGGAAAATGGGAAAACATGAGCGGTCTGCATGTATTACATTCTGCTTTAAACATGTTAGATCTTTGTGGGAAGGTAGATGCCAGCGTGTTCTTCTTACAGAGTAGAGCTCAGATGCAGAGGTGAAGCCCTGTAGCTCCTCAGGAAACGAGGAAGAAGAGGAAGATGCATCTTTGAGTTTGGACTCGGCTTCTGTTGAGTCACTGCAGCTCTCGCCTGCTTTGTCTCCAGCCTCTGAAGAAGGGGCTGCTTTCGTCATTTGTGACACCTGATGTGTAACAAGACAAATTAAGCACAAGACGGTTTTTTTCTTAGGTTTTTATCTTTTTTGTTTGTTTTGTTCTTTGGTAGGGAGCATATTCTCCAAAACAATACGACGAAAGTTTGCATCTACCTTCTTTAGGATGGCTGCTTTGTACAAATTGGAGGATTTGCTGCTTTTGAAGACCTCATGTTCAATTTCCACAGCCAACAACAGGTTACGATAGCTGACAGCCAAAGAGAAAATACAATTACTGAAAGAAATGCAAGGGTTTTTTTTTTTTTAAACAGTAATTTTTTTCATAATTGCTTGAAGAGTTCCCTCTAAACTTACTTGAAAGCATCTTCTGCCCCCTGCTGGCCTTGTAGAGCCTCCTGCAGGCGGTACAGGCAGTGCTCTCTAGTCTGAAATGTAACAAAGTTCTTCATTATGCCAAATGCTACATAAAATAAAACAATTACGTGTATTAGAGTTTGTGCATACGACTAAGGAACAATGATTTAAAAACATAACACGCTTAATTTAACAGATTTAGAGCACAAAAACCTTTAAAAAGGTGAAAAAATATTCCCACTTGTTAAAAACACAGAAAAACACCTTCTCGCTGCAGTTACTGTGTAAACTTTACTTTTTAATTAAACAGCATTCATATCCTAACCCACATGTCACAGAGTTCCTGCAGACTTGTTAATGAGTGGAGCAGATGTGAGGAATGTGTTTGCACTGTCTTGTACCTTGACAGTGAGCCTGGGGATCCTCTGGCTGCTGGCCTCTCGAAGTGGGCAGTCTGGATCTGTACAGCAGGATACACTGGTTAAGGACAAATCAGCCTGAACACTCTCTCAGAATAATCCTATTCCTCTCGTCACGTTACCTGGTGGAACAAACTCCTCCCTTTGACTGTCAGATGCCTGAAGAAACATGGACACTGTTAGCATTCGCACACGTTAGCATTCTGACTCAACCATCAACAATGTTTATCTGCACAGTTCTTTTAACTTATAAACAGACTTTGTGCGAATTGTAAACAAACCACATGATGCTTATAATGTCCACCATTATCATTTATTCATTGTTTTTATTCAGTTTCTACAACTTAACAATTGTCACATTCCTGCATAGTATTATGCTGCAAATGCTTGGCCGGCTTCCACTTGGACCTGTTCAGAAACAGTTTAACTGCAACGTTGTCCCAGTTTCATGCAACATGTGGGAGTGATTTAACAAGAGAAGCAAATACAAGGGCCCCTTTAACCCTTTCTGCTAACAGCTGGAATACAGATGTAGATGCAATACAACATAATACATAATAATGTTGTGTTTTCTCTAAACAAAAAGTTGTGGAAGCACAAGAGTTTGTGTGATATTTATAATTTACCTTCCGCAGGTTCATCTGCTTCTTGAAAAGGTCAGAAAACTCTTTCTTCCTCTTAGTGAAGTCATCTTCACCACTGCCTGACTCAGACCCTTCATCATACCTGCAAGTTGTCACATCAGTTTTACTAAACAAGCTGATGTTATTTCATATTGGATGTATTATATAATGATATTTCAGTGTCACAACTATCCTGCCTTTCAAAGCCGTAACCCTTCTTCCCTCCTCCATAAGCGTCCACCTGGAACCCGAACGGTCCTTTGGGTTCTTTGCTCTGAGCTGCTTCGGTCTTGGTGCTGAGTGCAGCCGCTCTCTCCAACTGGGCCCTCACAAGTTTGGGGTTACGACAGTAGTCGCAGGCACCTGCACAGTTTGGCGTCTTGTCCCCAAAAAACTTGGAGATGATGGCATGACGACAACTGAAGAGGAGGTATGACACAGCTTTCTTTAATTTCTTATTGATGTGTTTATTTATGTGAAAACAGCAATATTGATTTATAAAATAGACAGAAATCGCAGCTCCCGCTGTTTAAACAAACAAGTAAACTAAGTTCAGATGACGTTTTTAGTACACAGCATCATTGATCTATCAGTTGTTGTGTAACATCACACAGAAACATAATCAATAATTTGCTCTAAAATAAGTGTCCAATCTGTTTTAATGGCATAAAAAATATTCCAGTTACTAACAAAAAACAGATCTGAGCTCCTGATTCGCCTCTGACTACAGATCAGCAAATGTTCCAACATGTGGAATAAATTACAGGAGATCATATCATCTGAAAAGACTCATTTTCTCCAGTTATCTGGACTCACAACAACAGATCACTTCCAACATGAGGTTGACTTCTTCTTCTACAAATTACTTCCTAATAAAACTCCTTCCTCAGATGGGATTTTTATCATTCACTTTATAAAAGGCTGCTCCAATATGAGAACCAGGATTATGTAACAGCTATTCTTCACGCAACCACACACCACAAAGCCTGTTTGGGAAACAGTCCGTCAGTGGAGCCACTTCAACAACCCACTAACTACCATGCTAGAAGTGGAAACTCTTCCACCTTCTCTTGTGTTAAACAAGAAAACTCAGTGAAGGAGGAGGGGAAAGACGGAGAGGCACACAAAGACTGTGTGAAGCAGAAGTCACTCCCAGACAGGACTGTCAAGAAGAAACGAGCTTTGACGCGGACAAAGGCTTCAGACCTTCAAACTACACAACGGAAAACTCCTGTGTGTGTCGCTGACAATAAATACCAAAGAGAAGAAAACAACAGACCTGAGGACTTCTGTGCTGAAACAGAGGAGGCGATGAAAAGACTCAAACTGAAAGATTAAAAGAAGCTTTAAGAAAAGCAGGAAGATTTCCTAAAGTCCATGTCCGGCTATCATCAGTGTCTATGGAATAAAACTCCAAATCCTAATCTCAAACTGGCTGCAAGTCTGAGGCAACATCGTCTGGTGAAAATCTGCAACAACAAATACACAGACCTCTAAGGGAGAGACTGGACAGGGGACTCCTACTGGGAAACAAATGTCAGGTTTATTACCGTATGTCCCATTCTCATCTCATAGTTTATTATTTTTGACCCAACGTCAGGATTTGGCTGTTTGAGAAAACAGCAAAAGATTTACAGGTAAGCTTGGTTTTTTTTGTTCCTGGAAAAGCAGGATGGGAAGCAACATAACTTAGAAATACTACAGGCAAAAGAGGAATGTGCAGAATGTATGTAAAATTTTGGACTTGTTAAGGAAAAACAGAGCTAGGGAAGTTCGGCTGCTGTTGCACAAAATAAACCAGCCATCAAATGGGCATTTTGGCACATTATTGTTCTTTTAATGCAGATAAATATGTTAATATTTACTAATGCTCATCTGCTACAGTATCTGGTTGTATGCAACAAGCAATAATATAACTGGACTCAATAATATTCTCTTAGGATATAAAATGTTTTTTAGAGGAGGGGATCTACTTTATGATATTTATGGCCCCATGTCAGATAGCAAATACGGATAGTATAATCGTATAATAGTATAATACGTATTACAATTTGTGGCACTCATATTTTCAATGTAACATAAAAAAAATGTACTTTAAATAGAAGAATACGGTATTTTAACATTTGGGTAAAGTGACTTGTTGCAGTAGATTCACTTTGCCGTATAATAAAAAAGGGGAAACAACTAACTCGACTCCCTTACTCTTCAAAGTTCTCAAATTAGCACATTACATCTTCTTTCTCATATAAAAAATCAAACGTAAAAATTTTATTTGCCGTTTCAACCACTGACTGACTCGTAATAATTAATGTTTTTACATGAACATTAGTAAGGCTGTTTCATTCCTGGTAACTTTTTTTTTAACAAAATGCCCTAATTCAGAACATAATCCCACAAAGACAGCACTATGTCCATCTTTTACACTTTGTCCCTGCTGCTGCCGCTGTTTTAGGGCTAAAAGCTGAGATCATTTATTTCCACAGCTAAGCTAGCAAAACCAAGTTTAGCTTTGCTTGCTAATAGCTACTTTTAACCAGAGATAGCATTTAACTGTCTAAACATAATAAACAGTTTATGGAATTTTGGACACTGAGATAAATTAAATTCTGAAATTACATAAACAATAACAATTACTTTTTTTGTTGTTTAGTTTGTAACTCTGGCTAGCTCCAATGAATTGCTATTCAGCTAGTGTGACATGGCAGGGTTGCCAGATCTGACAGAATTTCCAGCCCAAACAACATAAAACCCACCTAAAAAAAAAAAAAAAAAAAAAAAAAAAAAAAGAAGCTCAAACCAGTGGGGTAAAAAAAAAAACAACTATTGATTATCAAGAGAGTTTACTGAAATGTGAACATTTTAAATCTTTGCCACATCATCGCAACTATATTTGTTAATATTTTCTCCAGAATAGTTTCTAAAAAGCTGCAAAATGTTGTGAAAATAAGGCCAACTTTTATTAAACTGGCAGAAATATACTTTACAGAAAAAAAATTCAAAAGAAGCCAAACTGGGTTGAAACCCACCTCATTCCTGTTGTTAAAAGTCATACTCACTTTGCTAAAAACTTTATAGGGAATAACATGACAATTGTAATGCATCCATTCACTTGATTTTTCCCCAGTTTCCTGGTATTTGTACTAAGCTCTACAGTCATGTCAGTAGTATTTGTATTTTTCAATATTTTTTGCTGTACAATATAACAACACTTACAATTTTATATAATCAGCAGTATTGTATCTACTTTAACAATTAAGAAAGAGTACAGCAGCAATCACTATTGGCATTTCCGTCTGTACAAATTAAACTCGGACAAATGTCAAAATAAAAAATGAGACTGATCTATTAGATAAGCTTTATATGGAGGGCCTAATATAGTTATTTATTACTTTGTACATTTAATAACGTCTATATTATTTCCCTAGTAAACAGGAAACTCCCTCCCTTTATTGTTTTCACGCTAACCCACCCCCTACTTGTTGAAAAAGAACAAAAATGCACTCTAAATCCACTCAAACTAAAACTGAAAGCCATGCACTTTTCTCAACACCCTCATAATACCAACTCATCCAGTCTGTGTCAGAGAACAAGCGATAAATGGTTTTATCATTAAAACAATCAACGGAGGCGTGTTCCAAGTGGCACAATAAACCAAATAAAAGCATAATTTTTTCTTGTCTCGACCTCATGTCCGACTCACCAGGATGGATGCCAGAGAAGAGATGCGGAGCCTCCTGAACAAGATATGGCTGAAGTTGCATAATCTGCCCAACATCCATCCTTTAGAGCTCGGAGCCTTCTTCATTATCTTAAGCTTCATCTGTAAGTTTCAGCTCTTTGTTGCAACACATTTATTGTCTAATTTCACAGTCTGTTGATTAGAATTACTGCTTATGTGTCCTCCCACAGTCATGGTCCTGCTCATGATAGTGCTGACCTGCATAAACTGCTGCTGCTGTTGTTGTAAGACCAAGCAGAAGGGACCCAGCGATTGAGTCAATATGGAATGAATCACAATGCTGAACTTTTAAATACAGCATCAAAGCATAAGATTGTTTTAAGCATTTTTTTCTCTGCAGTGAGTCCAAAATAAAGAAAAGCTCATTTTCCAGGAATCCTTACCAGGTACAGGACATAATCATACATCAGACATAATGTGTATGATAGAGGACCATCCCTTAAACAACAAAACATCAAACAAACACAGAGAAGAAAATTCTGACAATCTGCCAAGCACCTGTTAAAGCTGCCAGGCATTCAGGAGCTATGACATCCCCCAGTGCAATCCCAGCAGTCTGTGGAACAACAACACATCTGGCCCGAGAAGAAGCCAGAGGCCTGCTAAACCGTCTTACAAATATTCAGGATCAAACCTAACTACACCACATCAGAAAAAGGGATCAGCATGGTGTGATATGAAAATGAACTTACTGAAATAATATATGGATTTGGTTTGGTTTTTTTTTTTTTTTTTTTTAAGATTGACTTCATATCAAGGATGTTTCACACCAAAGAAAGAGGACAGTGCAAGCCTGTCCCCTGCTGTCCAAAACCTGAAATGACCGCTGCGTTTCACCGTCAGTTCATGCTGAAGAAGACTAAATGTAATGGAAAGCTATTTGTTATGTTTATACCGAAAGTGACTGTTATGTATATTGAAAAGCTTGAGCTCTGCATTACATCACTTATACTGATTTGTAATTATTAAATATCAAAAAGCTTCTACAACACGTGTACACTGAATGCTTCACTTACCTTTCTTGTTCACAAAACAACACCATGGCTTCAAAGTCAGTGATGGCTGCTTTGTCTGACTCCTTTGCAGAACCGCGTTTTTCCTGCAAAAAAGTGTAAGAGTGAGCTCTGTCCACCTGGATTACTTTTTCTTTTTCTTTTTTTTTTTTTTTTTTAAATAAGCTTTATGGAAGCATTTCTTATCTAAATCTGACCTGTCTCCGGGTGACTTCCTGCCGGATGAGGAAGTTCATTTGCTCTTTGTCCTTTGGGGAGTAGTATGTGCGACACGATGAGGGTAGACCATCTCTACCTGCCCGCCCAGACTCCTGATAGTAACTAGCCAGAGACTTAGCGAGGTTCCAATGAGCTACAAATCTTCAAAAAGATAAAGCAAGATGCAAAATAAAAAAATTAAATCAAACATCTACTCAGAGTGAAAGCCTCACTCTTCTCCCCCTTACCTGACATTTGCTTTATCCACTCCCATGCCAAAGCTGATGGTAGCAACAATAACCAGCACCTTCCCCTGCATCCACTCATTCTGCACCTCTGTGCGATCTCCTGCCTTCATACCTGCAATAGCAAGAGTCAAACCCTTCAGCTCAAGTACATGTCGCCTCAAATCCTACATCTTCAATTTTACATTTAAAAAAAATCTCACCTGCATGATATGGTTTGGCCAAGACACCAAGCTTTGTCAGCTGGTAAGCCACTGTTTCACAACCTTCTCTGGTTCGACAATACACAATTCCACAACCCTGTTGTAATGTAAAAATTACAAGCCCATAGATTTGCATAAAAAAAACACATAGATGTATGCTGTGTCATAAATGGTTTATGATCATGTGTTAATTTGCATTCCAACAAGCCGAAAGCTGATGCAGTGAATGTTATTGTTCAGCTGTATTTCCCTGCTTTCAGCTCAAACTTTATGATTCTGACAACTGAATTCAAGAAGTTTTAGGTTACACTAAATCGCGACACCTCTCCAAACCAAAATAGTCAACAACCGTCAGAGTTGGTATTGGGATGCAAGTGAAATCCGATATCAAAAGGAGGATTCTTCCAATGGTGTCAAGGATTAATTCTGAAGGAATAAAAATCATAAAGGTAAAAGAAAATCTTTGAGTTTATGTTTATGATTTAATATAAAAAGAAAATCCCATGTCATTTCATTAAAGACATTACTGGTATTTAAATACAAACTGGAGAGGAACGCTGCAATGAAAATGGAAACGTAATTTAATGATGCCAGGGGGAAATTATAAGTGCAACATAAGAATTCATACATTAAAATATTACTATCTGCAACATATAAATTTACTGGCCACTTTATTATTAGGTACGCCTATTCAATTTATTGTTATCATGAATAACTAACAATGAATAACAATCACATGGCAGCAGACTCAGTGCATATATGTAGACCTGGTAAAGAGGACTTGCTAAAGTTCAGCATCAGAGTTTCAGAATGGAGAAGACTGGGGGGTTTAGGTTACTTTGAACACACTTGCATTTGCGGAGGTGGGAAGCAGGTACTAACACTACCATATCAAACAACTACTGGCGTGGTTAATAATGCAAGATTACCTGGCGTGGGTATTCCAGAAGCTTTTGATTAAACGGGATCTCACACACACACATATTTCTAGGGTTTAAAGCAGGGTGTTCAAAGTGGGTCCTCAAGGACCACTGTCCTGCAGGTTTTTGATGTATCCCTGTTCCAACACACCTGACCACACTGGGTGCCACTCCTATCAGCTAAGAAGATGAAAACGAAGCTACAATTCAGACTCACCAAAAAAATAGACCACAGACAACTGGCCTGTTGCATCTCGATTTCAACTGCAACATTCATATGGTGGGGTCAGACTTTCTGGCCGCTGGTGGTGTAATGAGTGGGGGATATTTTTCTTGGACCAGTTTGAGCCTATTAGTAACAAGTGAGCGTCATTTAAACACCACAGCCAACCTGAATATTGTTGCTGACCACGTCCATCCCTATATGACCAGAATCTTCTGGCTACTTCCAACAGGATAATGCACCGTCTCACAAAGCTCAAATCATCTCAAACCGTTTCTTTCAACATGATAAATGAGCTCACTGTACTCCAGTGGCCTCCACAGTTACCAGATCTCAAACCATTGTTAGGATGTCCAGAAACAGGATGGTCTCGTCCTGGATGTGCAACCAACAAATCTGCAGCAACGGTGTGGTGCCATCAAATCAATATGATGCAAAAATCAATGAGCAATGTTTCCAATACCTTGCTGAATCTATGACACAACGCCACAAACAGCCTGATGCTAGCAAAGCACACCCATTAAAGGGACCAATTGATGTTGAAATACTGAGGCAAAAACACTGTGTATGGCAAAAATTAGGGCTGGGAAAATCAAATCAAAAAATTGAAAATCTGAATTTTTTTGCTTCACAATTTTAAAATTGATTTTTTTTTTTTTTTTTTTTTTTTTAAAGATTTTTTTGTTAAAAAAATATATTGAATACTTTCAAATTCTGTCTATAAAAATTACAGACCATGCGTGTAAAAGATGAAAATGTACTAGGACAGAATAAAATTTTTAAGCACGGCTCAAAATCATATCACCATATTTCTGTTTCCAAACAGAAGCATTTCTGAAGAATTAAAACACAAGTTTACTAACCTGTGCATTTGATCCACTGTCCAAACCCAGCGCTTTCTTAATGAACGCATGTAGGTGGGCATAAGGATTTGGCAGCAGCTCCCTGAAGATCACATCGTAGTGCAAGTTACTGCGGAAAACGGGTGTAACAAAAGACAGAGGGGCGTGCAGCCTCAATGACTGAATAATGTCTGCTTGCACATTCTTGGGTGCTGTTGCTGTCAAAGCCAAACAGGGTACTCCTGGTATTCGAGCCCGCAACTCTCCAAGCTTAAGATAGTCAGGCCTAAAGTCGTGGCCCCACTGGGAGACACAGTGTGCTTCATCCACAGCCAGGTAGGACAGTAAACCACGTGTGCATAGATTAGTCAGACAGGGCTGGAAGGACGGCGAGGCCACCATTTCAGGCGTGATGTAGAGAAGCTTCAGTTTTGGGCTGCTGCTCCCAAGGTCAGCCAAAATCAGTCGGCGCTCACTTGCTGGAAGTTTGGAGTTGATGGAGCAGCCAGG
>NC_136612.1:18521714-18569214 GCF_933228915.1 Telmatherina bonti
TGCAGCTGAAATTTCCCCACTGAGGGGATGATAAAGTTATCTCATCTTATCTTATACAGTGTTTTCAATCTCTCCTAAGTGTAAAAACATGTCGTTTTGCATGAGTTTTGGATTTTTTCAAAGTCACAGTGTGTCCACCTTATTTTGTTTTGTTTTTTTCATTCAAATCTAAAAGTAAAAGCACACACACACACACACACACACACAAACACCTGGACCCTAAAAGAGTAAAAGTGTTTCAAACATCACATAATAATGTAGCTCATGGTGCACACGAAGGTTGTACCTGGCACACTCGGCTGAGGTCTTTTGCCAGTTCCACAACAAACAGCTGATCCTCATCCAGACACTCCCTCTTCTCTTTCTTTGCTTTCTTGTGTGATTCCTGAGAAAAAGCATTAATAAACAGATTTTTGTAAGAAACTATAATGCAAAAGCACTTTCAAGGAAAAAAAAAACATCTTAAGGACATTTGTGTTTCCTCACAATTGCCTTCTAAAGTAAAAAGGTCAATCTGGAGATGAGGCAGTCTCTTGACCTGATCAAAATGCACATCACGGCTCTGATTCTGTCAGCAGAATAAAAACAACCCTCTAAGCCAGATTCAATGCAAACACAAGCTCCGCTTGATTCAAATAAATGAACAAAAAAAAAGAAAGGTGAATGTGAGAATTTATGCAGTACGATAAAAAAAAGTTACTTAATTAAGAATGCAACCAGAAAGAGGCATGAATCGTGAACAAGTCAGTATATGAGGACAAGAAAGCAAATTACCTTAATCTTGGCCGTGAAGTTTTTGGCCGGCTCCACCATGAAATGAAAACACTGCATCATCTTGGCTTCTGAGTTTTTAGATCCTGCAGTGAGACACACAACTAAAAAAATCATCCCTGTGCCTTATAAACAAGCAGCTTCGCTGTTTATTAATCTTTTGCAACTGTTAATCCTCAACATGCAAGATTACATATTGATGACATTGTCAGATCAGTCATCTACAGTGAAACATCCCACGACTTTCACAGAAAGTTTCTCTCATGCAACTTACACATTCTCATGAACCCAAACAGATCTATTTTTCTTTGTTTTTGTTTTTCTGTCTCATTACAGGACAGGTCCTCAGTCCTTGAAGGACAAGGACAGAAACTGTAATAAGGCAGGTAATGTTTACCTCCAAAACATGCCATGAAGATGATTAAATGTGTAATGGAAACTTTGCTTTGCTGATCAGATAACATGTAATCCCAAGTGTAATCATAACAAGCTCTTAAAAGAGAGGGATGCGAGGTTTTAGCTGTGGCAGACAATGGCAAATACAAAGTGTTTAAGGAGGTTATAGATTAACAGCAGAGTGATCATTAATTGGAGAAGGATCAAGCAATAAGTCCAGTCCCTGTGAAACGTGATTCATCCTACATGCGCCTAGCTTATCGTCCTCAGCTGTCCTTGGTGAGCTCAATTCTTTCTGATGTCTCTCTTTTTCTATTTGTGGCCCTCTAGTTTCTCCCACTCATCTTCTGCAGAACAACACAAAGTCTGTGTCTGCTTGGCACTGATGAGTTTAGGTGACCACTCTTAACTAGTTCTTATGGAGACCAAGACTGGGGATGATGTAGAGTCTGTACTTGCATGCCAATTCATCCCAGGTAATGGGGGGTGGGGTGGGGGGGTGCCTTTCCATATTGCCCAGTCCTCAATCTGCAGATTTCATGTTTCTGGACACAGTAACTCTTTATCATAGTTTATGGAATGCATATTAAATCAAATGGCAAGTCCTTTGGATTTATAAGCCAAGCTAAATGCTCCATCAGAAAGGATGCATTGGTGTTATGGGATATCATGACAACGCAGTTTTTCCTGCGTGAGAACGCCCTACTTTAGAGCAGCTGATGAATGCGCAGGAGGTAAACACAGACCAGTTGAGTGACTTTGCGGCAGATCTGCACTGTAGCTATAAGGACACGCATAATAAACGCTGTAAAGTCCCATTTAAAAACCTGCAGACACTTATTTGACAGTTTTCGCCACGTAATGCAACATAAGTTAATTCTGCAGTGCGCCATGCGTAAAAACGCGACTGATTGTAACGCGCTATTGACGCGCTGCTTACCTTCACACGGAGCTTCGTTGAGGCTTTCCTTGTCTTTGTTTTTTTGTGGTCGAAAAGCGAGTAGTCTCCCCGTTCAACAATGTTTGGCCCGTGTGTGTGCTGCAGTGTCTGACCTTGTTTACATACCAGACTGACAGTCGGCTGCTCGGAGAAGTTCGGTTTTCTTCGTCGATGACGCAAAAACACCTTCTTCCAATGAGCGAAGCTCTCAGTCATGCAGTAATAATGCTGCTGCTGACACAGCAACAAGGGAAAATCTCTTTGTTTTGGTGCTCCAGTGACCTCTAGTTGCGAACACACGGTCTTCAAGAGCTTGCAAATACTAGCAATACTGTTCAGTGTCTTCAATTCAGACAGGAACATTTACTTTATGCAACTGTATTTTACAGCCATGCAATTTTAAAAATGATCTAAACTAGCTTGTCTTCATTTAAAATTCTTCCTAAGAAAAAAACATGAGGAAGTTTTGCATTTTCTACTTTAAGTGCAAAATGATACTGCAACACTGCTTCAGCAGTTTCAGCCAGAAAAGTGAGTGACTGATGCAAAGTGTCCATAAATATTACATTACAGGATATAACTCTTGCAACTGTAGTGTTGAAGTGCTTGTGTAAGCAATTCTTAAGAGATTGCTCAAATGTGATTCGCATGAATCACATTTTCTTCAAGAAAAGAACCTTGCAGATTTAAGTAGCTGTTATTGTTTGCAGTTTGATATTCAGGCAAACATCCGGTTCTGCACAGCTGAACTGAAACTTTCTTAACATGACATGCATTGAGCTCAGGTCAAAGACATTTCATCAATCTGTTATGCACAGTAGTGGTGATATTATGGTATGGGGTCTTTTTGCTGTTTCAGAAGCTTGTGTCAGTAAATAAATGATGAATTATGCATTATATCAAAGGATGCTTAAATAATGTGTGACACAGTGTCTAAAAGCTGAAGTTAAGTCAGATGAACCCACTCATATTCCTGAAAGGCTTCTGGAGTCTAGCGGATACAGTGACAGGAACACTTCGAAGTAAAGGAATTTGGCAGGTAAAAGGTGTAATTGGAAGTGAAATATTGTGGAGGGATAGGAAACATGCATGTTAGACATGTGGATGGTGGTTAAAGGGATATGGAGTGATTGTGAATGAGTGATGGAATTTTGTTGATTTTTGGTTAAAAAAAAAAACATTTTACAAACAAATATTTCTCTTGTAACGCTGATTCTAACTGTAGAGCTTAGGTGACTGATTTCTTTTCACTGATTTAACACAAATTACATGAAGAACTAATAAAATATTTCATGCTCTGTGATTGATGGAGAAAAAAATCTAACTAAAAACTATACCTGTGATACATTTAAGTATATGGTAAGCCTTTTTTAAATGAAAGACAGAAAAATAAATCTAAATAATAATGTTTTACCTTTTTTAACTCAGAAAATTTGTGACAGAAACTGAGCCGGGATAAATCCACAGTTAATCACTGCAACATGCACACTTGTGCTTGATTTTAAGTTGGTGTGCTGTACCTCAAAACCTGGGATAAAAGCAAAAATAATCACAAAACATGCAGTTTTGCATCAGTGAAGAGACTGGAAATTTAATTTCGGTCAGCAGGGGTCATTGTCTGTACAGTTTACTGTATAAGCAAGTGCCTTTAAGGGACCCTCAGACTAAATCCATGCATGATGTCTTTTTTGTCTGCAAAAACTGGAAAAGTCACATCTGAATTATGTGAAAAGTTTAAAGAAATTGAATACGTTTACTTTGAAGAGTGTAAAATTGTTAAGGAGTATCCAATTCTAGCCTTTGTGGGCTTTGAAAGCAAAGAGCTGCTGTCCCCCCAAAATTGGGATCTTATCACGACTTAACATAATAGTTTTATTATAAGGGGAAAAAAAGTGAAGTAGGTCATATTAACAGGTGGGAATATGAGGATGTGACGTCCCTTCTTACATATCAGAAGGTCGCCACAAATTATATGACATGTATCATGTTAAAACATGGTTAAGTTGATGCCAGTGGTTGATACCAAATCTGCCACATTTTATGAGGGGAATTCCAGACGGCCACAAACAGTAAAATCCTTGTCTTGTTCAGGATAGTATGTTCTGCATGCAGGGTCCTGAGTTTTAAGAGGAAGTATACACACATCACTTCAAACCATGTCGATGCAGATCCATCCATCCATCCATCTGCTTAGTTACAAACCTATCCTAAGCCTAATCTTAATGGATAGATATATGATGAGATGCCTTTTCAATCAATTAATCAAAAATACAACTTAGAATTTAATATAAACCTTTGATGAGAATTTTTTTTTAAATGAGTGCTTTTGTAAATCTTCAGTTCCAGGATTTGTTGTCATATTCTTTTTTTTGTTGTTATTGAGATTTACAGTCAAGTGTAATGTTGTACAACCAACGCCCAGATATCAGGAATTACTTGATAATGTATCAGTGTGTTTATTTTACCTTTTTACTGTATTTGTGGAGCACAATTTCAAAACATCATTAAATCGTTATGAAACATAAATTATAGTTTCTTATCCTGGAAGACCAATTTCTTTCTCCCTTTTTTTAACTACTCATCTGACTGCCAACACCAGCATGTTGAAACAGTCAAAATAATCGGTCTCAAGGTAAACAGTGTTGGCATTATGCTTGTCTTCTATTTCATACAAATTAAACAATGGCAAATAAAGGAATAACTATGCTCAAGTTTCATACAATTAATCTTTGAACTGAAGAAAATATTAAACATAAATGCAAAATAAGCAGAAAGTACATCTTTGTTGTAACCTTCAAGGCACCTTCGAGGATCAAAGTTGTATTTCCTTTTTATGGTCCAGCTGCTGTACCTCAGCATATGAAACATATAGCCCTTACCTACTTGTCTCAGCTTGGTTTTATGATTTTCCATCAGGTGATAGCACCTGGCAACTGATATGTTTTCTTTTTAGCACCAACTCGCCCTGTATTCCCCAGGTCAGTGATGTTACTGGATCAACCATGATCGGAGACTCCTTCACATGAACTCTTTCAACTCTCTTGTACTATATTTAATTTATGCTTCACTGCCTGCAGCCTTCCATCACCTCATTGTTGCGTCGCATACAAATAGACATTGCAGGGCTTTGGGCCCATCTTGCTACGACAGTCCCACCAACTTTGAGGTGATGCTAAATTGTAATGGAAAACAGCTCAAAATGGGCTGAGTAGAACCAAAGAGATACTTGTGGAAAACAGCCATGAATGTGCTGCAAAAAAAGGCCTCCAACTAAAGCACCTTATTCTAAAAGTTGTGCTTTCAGAAAACTAATGAGAAACTGAAGTTTATGTTAATATAACCAAATGAACTAAATTCTCAATTTGCTTTTTTTATTTTTTACTTCCCCCCCCCCCCCCCATTTCATATCAAAATGTCCCACATATCCACATAAATCAAACCTTGCTCTCTAATTAGTAACATTTGCTTTTAATTTGTTCAACATTCATAGAAATGTTTCATAAAAGTATTTAGTTTATTTGATTCCACAGAGAAATTACATCAGGTCTTCAATAAATACAGTACAAGACATTCATGTGACAAAGTATGACGTGTACATGGTAAATTACATAAAATATATTTAACTCCAAAGAAAAGATAAAAAGATTTTTTTAAAAGAAAAAAGAAATGATAGACTTTCTAGCTTTATGGAGAAAATCTACTGAGGCAGTATAGTACATGTAGCTGTGATACAGTAAATGTCTCATTAGCACCTTTTTACTCTCCTTCCCACAGGCTGAACGTCATGCTGGAACAGTGTGGCTGCACCTCAGCAGGGTAAAAAAAACACCCACTTTACAGCAGCTCCTGTTCAAACAAATCTTTAAAAACAACAATGCGATTTCTAATTTAGAAGCAGCAGAATATAAAAAAAAAAAAAGAGAAAAGTAAACAATATAAAACCACGTTCTGAACTGAACACAACCCACTGTAATCAACAAAGTGGTTCTCATTTTTGGTGCATTTGAGCCCTGCTGTCTCATCATCCTTGTTCTTTAAGATGTTCCAGCCACCTTACTTCACACATGCAAAATGTATTTAAAACATTCAAACGATGCAGGTCTTCTTTGGTTTCTCTTCAGCTCATGATCAACATCAGCTGTCTCCCAGTAAAATAAAATAAAAAAATAAGTCAGTCTTGAGGTATCTGAATTGGATATTGTGCACAAAACTAGGCAGGATCTGCTTTGTGAGCTCCTCTGCATGAAAACCATGAAGTTCCTCTCACATTAGTCAGAGAGCTTGAGGACATGACTGCATCACAGAGCAGGAAAAACTGAGCTGTTGACATCAGAGCTGACTGGATGAGCTGTGCCAGTTTCAATGATGGCTCCAGTGTGGCTGTGAAAACTCTGAGGTGGAGAGACGTCTAAGCAAGATGAGAGGATGTTATACGGCAGCTCCGCAGACTGGCGAATACTCTCTTCATATGTCGGAGGAGGCTGTATGCATCAGAGGAAAACAATGCAGATTTTAATGGAACAGATTTTAATGTTTTTGCTAAACTAACAGTTGTCAGTTCATTGTTTTGCTTTTCACACAAGTTGCTGCTTTAAAAGCATGAATGTCTAAATAAAGATAGAAACTACCTGTTAAACCTAATACAGCATAAAAAAAACCAGGAGGTTTGGTAAGTACAACTCTAATAAGGACTAAAGGCTGTATTTGAATGCATCATTTCAACAAACTCATCAGTACAAAAAAAAATCAATTCAGCTGCAAATTCACCTGCATGTTCATGCTCTAAAGCCTTAGTCTGATCTCACTGTCATCACAGTGACAGACTAAGGCTTTGATGCAAGTGAAGAACAACCTCAATTGCCCCAAATACCAAGTGGAGAAGAGAAAAAAAGTCTGTTTTGTATAAAACCCAAATTCCAATGAAGATGGCACATTGTGGGACATAAATAAAACAGTATAATGATTTTTCATCCTTTTTTGAACCTATAAATCAATATAATACACTACAAATACAAGTGGTTTAATCAAACTGATAAACCTTTTTTTTATTTTTGCAAATATTCACTTATTTTGAACTTAATGTCTGCAACACATCCAAAAAGGCTGGGATGGGAGCAACAACAGACTGGGAGAATTGAGGACTGCTCAGAAAAAGACACCAGTTTGGAGCAATCCACAGGTGAGCAGGTGTATAGGAAACAGGTGGGCGTCATGATTGGGTATAAAAGGAGAATCTCTGAAAGGTCAGTTGTTCACAAACTGCAAATTGTCCAACAATTTTAGAACCATGTCTGTCTGTGTACAGTGGCAAGGAATTTAGAGATTTCATAAATCTATAGAGCATAATATCAAAACATTCAGAGAATCTGGAGAAATGTCTGCATATTAGCAGCATGGCCGAAAACCAACACAGAATGCCCGGGAACTTCACTCCCTCAGGTGGTACTGCATTAAAAACCGACATCATTGTGTTAGGATATAATCACATGGGCTCAGGAACACTAAGAAAACCATTGTCAGTCAATATGGTTCATTGCAACATCTACAAGTGCAAGTTAAAACTCAAACCATGCAAAGCGAAAGCCAAACATCAACACCACCCACATACACCGCCGGCTTCTCTGGGTCCGAGCTCATCTGACATGGATTGAAACAAAGTGGAAAAGTGTGCTGTGGTCTGACGAGCACACATTTTTAAATTGTTTTTGAAAATCGTGGACATCAGCGCCAAATTAAAAGCCAGCATCTGTGATGGTACAGGGGTTTGTCAGTGCCCATGGCGTGGGTAACTATGAAGGCATCATTCATGCTGAAAGGTACACACAGGTTTTGGAGCAACATATGCTGCATCCAAGTGACATCTTTGTGAGGGACATTCCTGCTTGTTTCAGCAAGACAATGTGGGCTCATACTATGTGTTACAACAGCGTGGCTTCACAGTAAAATACCACAGGTACTCAACTAGCCTGCCTGCAGTCCAGACCCATGTCACCCATTGAAAATGTGTGGCCCATTATAAAGTTAAAAATATGACAATGGGGACTCCGGCCTGATGAGCACATCAAGCAAAAAAGGGAAACAATTCCACCTAGAAAGCTTGAACAATAACTGTTTCCAAACCCTTATTGAATCTTGTTCAAATAAAAGGTGATGTAACACCATAGTTAACATGTTTGGCTTTTTTGGAACGTGTTGCAAGTATCAAACTCAAAATGAGTAAATATTTGTAAAAAAAACCTAAATTCATCAGTTTGGACATTAAATATCTTATCTTTGTGCTGTATCCGACTAAACATCGGCTGAAACGGATTAGCAAATCTTTGTATTAGGTTTTTATTTATGGTACATTTTACACAACACCCCAAATTCAGTACAATTGGGGGTTGTGTATTGTTTTCAGAATGCATAGATAACTGCTTTGTCTGTATGGATTTTTTCTTTTTTCTTCAATGAATACACGCAATCCATTCTTCACCTGCATTCAGGCGAAGTAATGGACACAAATGGGCATACATGCATCAATGTTAATTGTCAATAAAACTATTTACTCTTCAATTAACCTGACAGATAAGGTCCTCAGATGAACCACTTGTAATTTAATCTGTGGTGCGCTAAGTGCTGAAACAATGTGCTTTTTCTGTTTTTGTAGTCTGCAGCACAACTGAGTCCTGGTATCTGCAGAAATCCTCAGTTGAATCTGCAGCTGAGGGGCGAGTCGGTGATGGACAAGAAAGCTGAGTACAGGGAACATGTAGATCACTTTATCTTATGTTGTAGTGTGAACAAGACCAAGAAGACTATTTAAGGAGAAGTGCTAATAAACCAAACACTATCTCTCATCAGGCACAACACATTACAGATACCTGGGTGTCCACTTGGACGACAGGCTGAAGAAGAAAAACAAAACTGAAGCCATCTACAAGACGTGACACAGCAAACTTGACTTTTTGAGCAAGCTTCGGTTTACAACGTGATGTTTTATAGCTTTTATAAAAAGTCTGGCAGATGATGCAACCTGCTTTGCAACCATCTATTGAGGCGGTGGCATCAGTCAGACTTGAATAAATTGAGCTGCTGATAAAGGATGGGAACAAATCTGGAGCACAGAGTTGTTTGTGTGAAGGAGAATGTTGCTCAGCGTAATGAACAACACTGTACACCTTCTACACAGTGCTTGGTTTTATGTTACTATAAGTGCACAAAAAACTTTCAAAGTGTGAAGCCAAAATCTGTAAGGTTATTGGTAGGGGTGAGAAAATCGAATCGAAAAATCTAACATCCGGATTTTTTGCCTCACAGTTTTAAAATGGATTTTTTTGTTTTTTGTTTAAAAATTTGATTTTTTTGTTTCTTTCAAATAAATAAAATTAATGCATTATAAAAATTTGTCATATTTATTGTTTTTATTGATCTTTTTGTCTTCTTGGGCATTATAGCAGCAGAATCTGGCTACTGTGTTGTTTTTTCTGAATTGAAATCAAGAAAAATGACAAACAAAAAGTAGTTTTATACATATTTTTTGTTTTTAATCTACAAAAGTCAGCCATAATCAAAGAATTGTGAGAATTGTAATTTAAATTGAATCGGCACCCAAAAAAATCATCACAGCCTTAGTTAGAGATGTTATATCCATTATTGATATATATAGCTGCAATGTGGCTTTTTCTAGCAAAGCCATCACTTTGAAATTATCTATATCTAAAAATGACGTCAGAGGACATCTTAAGGAATGTGAAACCTGAAATGTTTTCCTTAGAATAACTGGAATATGTTTATATTTACATCACCAATTAAAGAAAGTCCTCTTCTGTTGGCTGAAACATTTTTTCTTCATTATCCCTCTGATCAGATCAAGCAGATTTACACTTCCTGACTGAATCCCCTTATCTTTTAATTGCTTGGGGACCCTTAGGCAACAAGCGTAACCCTACAACCATGCCCTCTGTTTAACCACATGCACGAGGCTGCAGTCTTTCACAACTATCCTGCCTTTAGGCTGCGAGGCAGACAGGGAAATCCAATAAAACCATCATCTGAACTCCACAAATAGTCCAAAAGGGGGAGGAGGAACACTTTCCATTGACTGGTAATGTGATGTTCTGAGAGTCCTCTGTAGTAATGGGCTTTTGTGTGTGTGTGTGTGTTTTTCAATGACCAGGGTGTGTTTTATTAAGAAAAAGGAGGGAAGGTCAAAGGAGTAAAAGCAGGAGAAGGCAGGAGCACAAAGCTGCATTCTTGGGGACTGTTTGCACTCATGGATTCAGGCTTTAATTATGTTTGATGTGCCTTTTTCTCATTACCTTGTTTGCTCAAGCGTTGTGTGAACCAAAAAGCTCAGCGAAAGATCAACAAGGTAAAACCTGGAAACGTGGACGCTAGCACAATGCAGCAGCAAGCAAAGAGATGAGCTGATAGTGCATCTTGTTTACCGCTTTCTGACTGCAGCGTAATCTTCCAACAACTTTCTATTATAATATTGTCTGGCAGCAAATTCTTAACAAATAGAACCTACTTATTATTATCTCCATTAATGGTTACTTATCACTGTAGATACGTAACTTCATTCAACCTTTTATAAAATGTTTTCTAAACCCAAGTTTTGACAGTTAAGAGCTGCCTTGTTTCAGCATTTATGACTGTATCAGGGTCTGTGACATGGTCTTAAATCTTAATTAACTCTACCTCAGTCACAATGGGTCCATTGAGGCCAAACCGGTCTGCAATCATCATGTGGATCTGCCTCTGGCGATCCTTCTTTCGGACACTCTCGTAGGAGGGGAGCCTCGGCAGGGGGGCCTCAAGTGTGGGCAGGCTGTAGCTAGAGGGCAGGCCGACGTAGAACAGATCACCTGCCTGGTGACGCACAAAAAAAAAAAAAAAAAAAAAAAAGTGGGACGAGAAACAAATGGTTTTATCAGAGGATATTGGTGCAAATAAACCTTGTCACTGATCTGCACTTAAACACAGAAAAGCCCTGAGCTCTGAGGTGACCGTCATCCCCGTTTACTTAAAGATGTTGGCCTGTATAGCAGGTGTATGCGAAAGAGAAGTCTGATCCATTGTGTGGCTTGAAATCAGATGCTTACTGCTGGGTTTTCCCACCTGGGTGTTGCTGTCATCAATGATTCGTGTCTGCTCTAAATAAGGGGGTCCCACCAGGGTCTGCCTGCTGCTGTAGTACTGAGGAGGAGCATCCTGTAACACAAACAGAGTTCAGAAGATGTCGCACAGGGGGATCTTAGTTAATGCAACCATTTCTGTTCCACAATAATTCACCAGGTCCTTGCTTCTCCATCTGCAATTAGTCAGAGATCCACTCATTTCAGCCCAATTGACCAATTTTCACGCTTTGTTTAATCACTGTGGGCACTGGTTTGTTTAGTAGTACCATAAATTACCCAATCAATAAGACGGACCACCCTCAGATTTCCGTGCCCCCTCCCCTTCTCACTTCCCTTAACAACAAGACCTGACAGTGTCTCACTGTATGAGGTGTGTGGTTTGTGGGGAAAAAAAAAAAAAAAAGGCTGCCAGGAAAACCAGTTAATTGCCTTGGGTCTAAATGAGTCTCCTTTGTGAGGAGAACAATGTGATGTCCAACTGTGTTATCAGAGTGCCAGGGTAACAAACCACACGGAGAGGGCTTTTCAACATCTCTCTACTCCCCCGTGTAACTGCAGCAGGTATCTGTTAACAAGCGCACTCCAGTACACGTTATATAGCCGTGTATGTCATTTGAGAGGGTGTTACAGAAGTAATATTGTTGCTTTTCTGGGATTAGATCCATGGTGAGGACAAAAGGACATCTGGAGCTTCTCATAGCAAAGAAGTCTCCCTTTTTAATTGCATACTGAAATTGAAAAAAAAATATTAGATTAATCTGGCCTGTCAAAATGATCAAACAACATTATTCACACTAAGAATGCCGCACAATGGCGACCTTTGGCGTAACCTCTTCAAACACCAAAAAGGTGATGGCAAAAGGGGTCACGTTTCCCCTCGCTGATTTGTACTTTAAAGAGGAGAAAGAACGTCCTCAGGAAAGAGAAAAAGAAAAGAGGGGTTGTCCTTTTGTTGCCTGCCATTGATTCGGTTAGTGTGAAAAAGCACAACCGTGTAAAATCAGTGTTGAAGTCGGGGGTGGATCCTCGCAGCGCCGCGCTTTTTTTTTTTTTCCACCGCCTCAACCTAAAGGAGATCCATTGTCCCTGTGGTGTCCCCAACACCCACAGAGGGGTCTGCACTCTATTCATGGCACAAACTGAAGCAGGGGAAAGGTATGTGACTATGAAGTTGAAGATGTGAAATGTCCCACTGAAACACAATGAAAGAGAGTTTTGTGTGCTTGCCACTCAAACTGAACTCGCTCCCTCACTTATCCCTTTCTTTTGCCATCTCAGTTCATTGTAGGAATACATTTTAGGAGGAACAAAAACCAGTAATTAATTTTGTGTTTACAGACCAGAGTGATTCGCTGAAAGAGCCGTCTCATCAGCCGGACTGTGCTTGCCTCTGGTTGTATAGGGTAACCAGAGTACAAGTCGAATGGTCTGTTGGCTCCTTAAATAAGACAGCAGAACTTTTCCTTCAGAGCCCACACAGCTTACAAGAGTTTCCTGTCGGTTTGAGGAGGGGAGGTGCAAGTTGTGTCTCTGCAGTCCAAAGATAACACTGACACATCACCCTTGGGACTAATGGAGGTGATGAGGAAAAGGAAGTTACGAGAATGAACAGTTAACATCTCTGGACTGTTTGCATTTCCTCTTCAAATTCATCCTGCACCTCCTCCTCCTCCTACAGCTTCACACATATCTACGAGTACGATCTATCTACTAGATAGAGAAAGATATAAGATGTTGGAGGTGTGAAATTTATAAAAATTTGATTAATATTGTCGCATACACTGCAAAGATCTGAAAGATAAGCCCGAGTTGTTTCAGATACAGAGCCAGTGTGGGTAGAGAAATAGGATTTGCTCTGATTTAATTACACTGGTGCTGAACTTGCATCAATATGCGTGGTAAGTGCTAATTCTGTCCAATTCCATTAGAGTTACTGTGGCACTTGGAGATTTTTTTTTTTTTTTTTGGGGGGGGGGCAGCTAATTCAAACTGAGGCAAATCCATTGCTTCACAATGATCATATCAAGTTTATTCAAGTCCTCTAGCCACAGCCATGCAAATTCAGTCTGACATGTCGTAATGGTGCTGCACATGAACCTCTATCGGTGTGGTCTGCAGAACTGAACGTACCGGCCACGATGAAGAAAACTCAGCAAAAAATAAATCTGCTCTTACACTTTAGTTGCTGTTTTTGTTTTGGTTTTCCTACAACAACTCACCGTATCTGCATGTGGTTCCTGATAGGAGCGGTGTTTGCAACACTGGGGATCCTTGCGGTAAATAATGGACAGCAGCACCAGAATCATCACAAACAGCAACAAAGAAGAAACTGAAAAAACAAGGAAAGTCAGTTAATGGAGGATATCTTTCAATATAACACACACACACATAGTCTACATGAAGAGATAGAAAGCTGAATAGCTTGGTTGAATTGGAAAATTAAACTCTTCATTCCCTTTAATCAGTAGTCTTACATTTTAAACTGTTTTGGCTGTCATTTCTCTCCTGAAGAATAAAAGCTTGTATTTTTTTTTCTTTTCATATCAAGTTGAGCAATAGTTTTGAGTGTTGTGTTGCTTTTACACCAAATCCTTAACATAAATTATGCACATATATGATATCACTAATCCAGTATCAAGATGGTTTTTTTTTTAAATCATTGTTAGATGTGCTGGAGAACAGTGTTGTAATACTTATTCAACAGGACAGGATTGACAGTTTTAATGATTTACTTACAGGACGCAGCGACCACTGTGATTTGATCGGACGTCAGCTGTGAGGAGGGGATGGTTGGACTTGCTGTTGTGGACATTTCCTCTGTGTAAACTGTTAAAGTTCCCAACAGAAATCCTCCTGAACTCATCAGCTGCAACACAAACACTCATCTTACACATCAGAAGAAGAAAAAAGGCGCACCAGCCATATCGCTCCTCGTGATTGTCCGCTCGGTGTGGGACATGACAGTCCACATGCGCTGTCTGGAAGTCGGGGGCTCAAACTCTCCTCGCTCTGTAAACACACCAGCAGTGTGAGTGCGTAGCCTATTTGAGCGCGTGAAGAGACGCAAACAGCCCTTTTCCAACCCGCGTGACGTCGCTATGGACCGCAGCAGACTTTGCTTTACGCACTAAGCACGTGCTGCACGGGCCGAAAAGACTTATTACTTTGGCTAATTGGCATAGATTTTTCCTGCTAGCTCTCTCTGTGTGCAGAGAACAAGACTTATAAAACAGCCATGTCTGGTTCATGGAGCAACCCAGGCCTGTATATGCCCACAACTACTCAGCTGCTTCCTCTGCTGTTTAATTAATGGTATCCAGAGTGGTAGTTTAACACACTAGATGCCTAAACCAGAGTCCCGTTACCCTGGAGACTGTGGGAGTCCCATCCTGAGAGGACTTCTATACAAAGAGTCACATAGTAGAATTAGTATTCATGGTCTCAGACTACTAAAAACATCATTTCTTTTTGGTTAAACTAACAAACAAAATTAAATTAACTATAGTTTATTCTCTTGTTTAATCTGCAAACATAGCCTACCTGTTCAGAATTTAGAGGAGATGTAAAACCATCTATTCTGCTATATTAGTACAAATGACATCCATCCTAATTAGATGTCTTAAGCATGCATGCCACATATCTTGCTGTGGTCCAGGCTTCCTAAATTTGATTTGTGGAGCCAAGACAACAATAAGAAATTAATTATGCATTCTGCGTATTGTGCATCCTTGGTGATGGAAAACCGTAGCTATGAATTGCTTTGATTAGATGCCAAACTCCAACAAAGTTAGGCCTTTAAATAAGAACTGGTGGGATAGTACGGTAGATTTCCCCATTTAAACTTGGCACAAGAAAGAAGAACTGAGCTTGGTTGATTATTTCTTTAAGGCTGATTACTTCTTAACAATAAATCTTAAGCCATTTGAGAGCTTGTACGTCTCCCCTTTAAATGGCTCAGAGGGAAATGCAGTCATGGGGTGGAGTTGAATTTGTGGGTTGTGCCTGTGGAAAACTTGTCAAATGTTTGCTAATGCCAAACATCTTCTGCTATTGCCTCATATTTAATGTATATAATGGATTGGATAGTTGAAGTCTGAAGACACAGGACATGTTGGCAGTTTAACCAGTTATTAATTGAATAAATAGGGGCCTCAGTAACATATGGCAGAGCCAGAGCCACAAATGTCTTGCCCCTTCTTCTCATGCTGGTCATCAGTCTGGTCACACACACTGCTGTGGGATGACATCATATTCTTCACAATCAGACAGTCTGGCTGTGTTGGCCCCTCTTACATGAATAGCATAGCCAAGCTGATCCCAAAAGTGTTCGATGGGATTGAAGTCAAGACTGCAAGCAAGCTATTATATCCTTTCCACTCCCAAATGCTGAAGGTATCTCTCATAAACCTCACTCTTGTTTTTCCTGTGATAAAGACACTGCCCCACACATCTCACTTCTTCCACTATAGAAGTTGTCACCCTATCAGTGCAGCAACCAGCAAAGCATCTTCTCCACAGTCTGATCCTATGAGCCAACTCTAAAGGCAGAATCTGGAGTCATCACTGAGCATATTCAGGTTCCAGTGCACATGTTACTGACCACCTGAGCCAATGGGGCCAACAATGAAGGGCAGTCATGGTAAATCCCAGAACTATGACACCAGAGATCAGCAAACCTTGACTGTAAATCTGTAGGAAACTGTCAAAAGTTCCTTAGTGCCAATAGGGCGAGTAAACCTGTCATGGTCAGTCTGCAATCTTCTACTGTATGGAACTTGGCCTTCAGTTTAGAGATTCTGTTGAGGTTCACTCCAAATAATTCTGCAGCTTGCTTTTGCGTAACACCAACCCTAAAAAGGCCATATGCAAGTTAGTTAAACTTAGGAGTGTTGGACCAGACACTGGCACAGATCCAGTCTGTGGCAGGGTCTATGCTTGCCATTCATACACCTGGATACCAGAAACTCAAAACAAGAATCAGCAGTGGAAAATAAATAAATAAATAAATAAATAAATAAAAATCTGGCACTGGCATTTGTGAAGTTTTTCCAGGATGCAACCCTTTCCTGCACATCCCACAAATGCATTTAGCTTAAAAATGTTCCATAATGTGAAAGTAGGATAAACTTTCAAACAATTTGAGGTTAATTAGCAAGAAGCATTGTCACAATTAACAAATGACCTACCAAATACCAATTTCCTTACTTTTTCCGCTAAATTCATCATAGGCTGTTTTCAAAACAGATGCTGGCTTGAAAAGAATGAATCTGAAAAACTTGAGAAAATAGATTGGATCAATATTTGAAGAAGAAAATGTCATTGCTACTAAAAATAACTGATTAATTTATTTGTTCAAAACAGCTCTGTTGTGTTAATAATTCATAGGATATGGGTTTTATATTAAGAAAATTTCCTTGTAAACAAAAGAGCAGTTTTCTTTTTTCCCCCCAAGTATCTTCATTAAATAAATTTTTTATATATATATATATATATATATATATATATATATATATATATATATATATACACACACACACACACACACACACACAGTCTGTGTATGAAACTTTAACAGTCACCTTGATTAGATTTTGCAGAGAAATAGCAAAGCAAGGTAGTAGAATAGGAGATGGATTGTAAACAAATAAGATGATAAATAAATGAAGTATATTTTAACATACCTTTCCTGGTTTTGGGGGGGCAACCAGAGTTTGGCTGGTTACGCCGGAGAGCGACCCCGCGTGGGCGCGCGGTTCAGAATGCTCCCTGCACGCGCTCTCAGTCAATTGGAGTCGGAAAAATGGTGGCCAGCGTAAGAGTGCAAAAGCTTCTCCGACGTTATAAACTAGCGATTGTCGCCGCATTAACTATCCTCCTGATACAAGGACTTGTGGTATGGAGTCTGAGAAGTCTGGAGGAAGGCGAGGCAGAGGTAAGAAACTCTCCCGCTGATTATTTCTGACATGTCAGTGATTTGGTTGAGCTTAATTGTAAAGCTAGCAGTTAGCGCTTAGCTTAGCTCACGGTGTTTTATTATACAGTAAGGTTAGCTGATGCTACTAGTTAGCAGTTTGAGAAGAAGATCGGGGCTCTGTAACATGTTTGTATAACCAGACCAGCCCCGTCCATTTTGTCATTAACCACAAAAAAAGAAGAAAAAAAACCCCAAACACTTGAAACAAAGTAAAACGTGCTTAATGTTTGCAACCATGAATTCAGTGCTCCTCGTATAAGTGAATGGCGTGTAACTTGTTTGATAAGTGCTCAGGTAATTTAATTTTCAGTCACCGTAGTTGTGAAATCTTGACATTCAGATAGAGGAACCCAATAAAACCTGTACTGCACATCTAATAGGAAGTCATTTGTAAAATACAGCTACTGTGTCTGAACGCGTCAAGTGTTTTAAGATTAATGAATGGCAAGCATTTAATCAACACAAACACTTATCTTAATGCAATCAAGTGATATATCTCAGAGATGAGGACATCAGTGAAACACCTGGTGACCCTCCACCACATACCACTGAAACAGTTTATTTACCAGAAGTCAAGTCTTCTGTAGAAATCTTATCCCTGTGTCTGTCTAGCACACCTGGAGTGCAGTACCTTGAGGCTGTGACTATCCCATTTTCCCTAAATAAAGGTGAGATGAGCTGCTAACAGATGTCACCTGTGGAGAGCTTTGAAAGCAAGCTGAAGCTTGAAGCTGACACCTTGCTGTTCCTTTATCATATGACAGGTGTGGGCTGTATGATATTCTTCCCCACACTGATAGGTTACAGATCTGCACCTCCTGGGTTTGCATCAGGTAGCGGATGTAACAGTGGCTTGTGTGGGGAAGATTTGTGTGACCTTTGCCACAGAGGAGGCAGAAGAAGGATCGGTAATTGTGCAGACAGCAGCCTCCCCGAAGCTGCCATGAGGGATTATTAGTTGTAAATCACTTAAGTTTAAACCATGAGCTAATCTGTGAACTCAAAGCTTGATTCTCAGGTGTTTACCTTTCTCTTTTGCATTAACATAAGCAATGCCAACCTCAGTGAAGTCACACTCTTCCTTTCAATGTGTCAATAAAGAAATTGTGATTCATCATATTGGTGAATCCTTTCAATTGTTTTTGTGGCTCTCTGCTTCCTTATCTGATTAATTCAGGTTTAAACATGCTTTTACTAAGATACAGCAAAACCTGTTATACTGTTTAAAAAAAAAAAAAAAAAAAAAAAAAAAAGTGAGGCACACACCCTTGATATTTCAGCTGCACTTCAATTTTGTTGGCTGATACTTTAGACAAATGATACAGATATACTATATTTAGTCCCACCAAGGGAAAAGAGAAAGGCACAGATTGTTCACAATATTAATAATCAAATTTTCTTCTAAGTTCCATGATTTCCTGCTCAGACATGTGATGATGCTTCTCATTGCACATGTCAGACTTTATTTCAACTGTGCTGGCAGACATCTATGCAAATGTCAGCACGGGGTCTTTGCGTGTTTGCAGACTCACAGACGCAGAATCAAATTTCAGTCTTGAGAATGCATATTAATCATCACTTCAACTGAACACTTCCTTCATGCTCTGCAGCCCCTCTTGTTATGCCACATCTGCTCTAATCAGTGACTTGCTGTGCATGTGTGAACCCAGTCACATGTGTTATTATTAAAACCCTTGTGCTTAAAATTCAACAGAATTTTGTGAGGATGGAAGATGACTGTCATCCTTGTGTCACCCTCTGCTTACCCGCCTTCTCTTGTGGAGTTGAGTGCTTGCTGCTGATTCCTGCTTCAGCAGATGGTGACGCTGATATGATTTCGCTCCACTTTTAATTGGAAAGTAAAGAGCTCGCCTTTGAATCAGTATGTTTTTGACACGATGGTCTTAATTAAAAGCCATGAAAGTGAGTGATAAGAAAAATTGAAATGTTGGCCACTGCTGCATGCTTGGCTTATGTACAAGAACATTTTCTCTGGCGGCTGACATAAAGCATGGTGATGTACTCTCATGTTTTTATACAATTTGCAATCAAAAACTAACAGAAAGAAAAAGTATTAGCAAGTATTCTAGAGACAGCACTGCTGCAAATAGTTGTTGAAGTGATGATTTTTTTTTGTGGTTTTTGTGTTCAAATCCTCATTTCTCAAAGGAACGCTTCCCATGCTTCAAGACAGGCCTCTAAAAACCCAGAAAATGTGGCAAATAGGTGCTATTGTAAAACCGTTTGTGTACAGGTTGATTGTCACACACACCTCTTCACACCACTTATTCAGACTAGATGCACTTAATTGTACACAGCTACACACATACAGCCATTACATTGACGCATCTCTTTCATCCACATGTTGAGTTCACAAATATGTAAAACTTGCATTGGTAAGAAACTGGAGCTCCTCAGCAGAAGGTAACAAGCATGCTTGTAAAGTCAGGTTTGTGCACAACATATGTAGCTGCCCCACAATGCTTCTCTGCATGATGAGTTTGAGCGTGCACTTGGCTATCAGCAGCTCTCACTGTACAGTATTGTTTGGCAGCTGGTGTATTGGCAGCGTATCATCTGGCTCCTGGTCTCGCTGCACAGCCCCTGCTTTTCTTGTGTTCCCAGCATCTCTGGGCTGTTGGCATGCCAGCGGTGCGAGGCGAGCGAGCCCACATTCTGCCATATTGCTTTAAAAAGAGGCAGAAATCACTTGGCCCACGCACGGTTCTCCTTCCTATTTTCGATGTGCGTATTTTCAGAAGGCTTTTGTGCGATCCAGTAATCTAGTGTGCCAAAGCTGTGATACTGTTTGGCAAGAAGATTTAAAAATGCCTTGAATTCAGTTTTTTTTTTCTTTAAAGTAAGCCTCCATTTGTGGAATGGTTATTTGTGCTCTTGTGACACTGATTTTCTTCATGCTTCTGCTTTAAAACTAAACTCTTGCAGAGTGCTGGGGATAGTGACACCTAAAATTGGGGGAGAACCAGATTTGTGTGGTAATGAGTAACCTCAGTGGCTTTTTATATGGCTGCCATTGTACAAATGACGATTTGAAATCAGTGTTTACATATCTTTGACATATGAGAATATGACTTTTTTTTCTGTCTGAAACAAAAAAAACACACAAACAAAACACCATTGCAGTTCCTGTGGAGCGCCTCTTTCCATAATGTCCGTTTCGATTGACTTATGACTGCACATTAAATGGGAACATTTCTAGATGGAAGGACAAGGCAATTAGATTTAAGGCTGTTTAAGCTTCTGTTGTTGATTGTTAACATCCACTTATCAGTACCATGCATGGCCTTGTCTCTCTCTTTAACAAGATAAAAATAAGGTCATGGTCATTAAAAGAAACATGCATCTGAATTAATCATATACATCCTCAACTCTTGTCCGCCAGCAATGACTAAAATTAGTTGTGTGCAGTTGACTTCTGCTAAGTAATTAACTATTGCAGGATCATCTTTCACTACCTACAAACACAGCTTGTTAATGTTTGCATGAAGGGTTTGTGAGCACCTGACCTACTTTTAAATGTGTTTGCAATTTATCTACCTTTTTTTTTTTTTTTTTTTTTTTTTTTTTTGGCCAGAGAGAGCCGACTCATGTTTGTTTGAGGTTTGCATGGTGAATCAGTGGATTGTCTTTGAATATGTGTGACCATCCAGTGTTGCAGATGAGCTTCACTGAAAGGCAGAGACTCGGCTAAAAATAATTCAGATGAGAGAAATGAAAACAACAAGTAAACAACACATCCTTCCCTCTGGGATCCTTTCTGCTGTTGTCTCAGCGGACGTCTTTGTTTATCTTATGCCATTCTAGGATTATAATTCAACGCAGTCATGTTCATCCAAGAGGCTATTGTGGAATTACTGAGAATAGAACTGGATATGGGTTTGAAATGTGTCTAATGTTTTTTGTATCCTGCTCTCTCTCTCTCGCTTTCAGAGAAAAACAATACAGTCTAAGCTGCCTGACCACAACAACCAGGACCCAAAGAGAGACGGCACACTCTGGGAGAAACCAAACTCTATACCTGGGAGGAATAAAGGCAAATGGAACGCCAGGTTAGAGAGGACGGGGGGCACAGCGGCCAGCGCACAGAGGAAAGGGAACAGCCATCGAGGAGGAAAGCTCAACGTCAGGCAGAAGACTCCCCAGGAGCGGGGGATGATGGCAGCTGGATTAGATGGCATAGTCCCTCATGATCTGTCAAGCAGCCGCAACTTCAGCGACGGAGCAGCGAAATTACCAGCTGCTGCCATACCAGGGGAGCCAGGAAGCGTGGACGGCGCACATCAAGCCCCTAACAGTGACTTTATGCCTAAATGTGACATCGCAGGCAAGGATGCGCTGTCTGCTCTTCACCGCGCTGGGTCACAGCAGTGCAGACAGGAGATCGCCAACATTGTGTGCCAGCATCAGGCCGGGCAGCTCATGCCAGATGTTCTCCCTCAGTTCTGCCCTCAGCTTGGTGAGACTGTTTAATGTTCCCGCAGACATTTGGGGTTGTGGGCAGAATGTAAAGAAAAATAAAATGCAATTAATCATTTGCCCGCTCTGCCAGACCAGATTAATAATAATAATCAGATTTGTATCTCTGTTTCCCTTTCGGGCAGGTGTGTCACAGCCGGTTCAGACTGCTAGTGAACTGGACTTAAGCCTAGCTAAGGTGGAGAACCCCGTCAGGATAGCTTTTGTCCTGATGGTCCATGGACGTGCTGTCCGACAGCTCAAGCGTCTCATCAAAGCCATTTACCATAGAGACCACTTTTACTACATCCATGTGGACAAGGTAGTCACAGTGGATTCACTACCACACACACACACACACACACACACACACACACACACACTGTCCTGGTTATAATTACAGTTTAGGTATTCGTGTTACAGCAACACTGAATCTCTGGAACATCATAAAGCAGAACCTGCTCAAAAATGGTTTGATCTTCCTGCGTTACGGAGGCTAAGTTTACGCCGCCACTCTCACAGTGTGGCAAAGGGGATTAGCCTGGATAGAGATACGTGTGGTTATTCTTAGTGGCTGGATTTAGCAGAGGAAAGGTTGGTTTTGTATGGAGCTGGAGGGCAAAGGCAGCATTTGTGTCGACCAGTCAGGGCGCGTACCGTCAGTGCACCTGTTGCAGCTGAAGTAGTTTCTGAGTCCTGAGGAGCTTCTCTGTTCTGCTGCCAAGAGACGATAGAGCAGCTCACCAGAGGCAGCGATGAACAATAAGTCAGTGCGACACTCACACCCTGTGCTGGCCTTAACTCATCTATCTCCCCGGCAAAACTCTGTTTGAGAGATGAGGCTGTAAAACAGGTCAGAGTCTGTCTTCTGGGTGCTCTGCAATTCATCATCCAAGTCTCGTATTTTTTCCTCTCAACAGATGAGGACAGTTGAGATTGTTCCTCTCTCCTCATCTCCTCTGTTTTCTTGTTTCTGATTGCAGAGAGGATGTACACAGATTTTCACAAAATGTGACGCTTTTTTTAAAATTAAATCTTCACAGTTTTTTCTATGAATTTACTGTGCAGGGTAAATTAATTATAACATGTTTGTTCTTCACCTAAACCCAGCTTCTCCTTATGACCCTGAACTGTGAAATGACCAGTTTCTCTCATTTATTGCTGCAGAGTCTTTAGTAGCTGTGCTTATTTGGAAACACACTGCTTGTTAATAAGCTGATAAACTACGTAATCTCCAAAGAGAAATGAGAATTTTTTTTTTTCACTCAGTTTTAACAGTCAGTCATACTTAGAAAGTATTAATGTCTTATTTCTGTCTTTAACATTTTTAATCCTTTACTCCTTCATTAAATTTTATTTCTGCTCCAAGCTGTTTTTTATGCCTTGTTTTTCTGTCTTGAGGCTGCTGTCGGCTAAAACCACTTAAGGCAGGAAAAATGGGCAAAAACAACTAGATTTAGATTTTTCTCTCTGTATCACAATGACTCATGGTACAGTGTGGTTGTTGTTATTCTCAGATAAAACTCCTTTTCAGTATGAGCCAGTTTCTGTCTGCTGCTCTTGGCGCAGTGGCGGCTGCAGATTTGCAGGAACTTTGGCAAACTTTAACAAGATTATAATTTTGGATAGAAACTGTTTTAACTGCCTAACCGACCCTTGGCTTTATTGAACCCACCAGCGCTCTGCTTACATGCATCGGGAGGTTCTGCAGATAGCTCAGCAATTCCCAAATATACGAGTCACACCGTGGAGGATGGTGACCATCTGGGGAGGAGCCAGCCTTCTGAAGGCCTACCTACACAGCATGCAGGACCTGCTGGCTATCCTGGAATGGAAGTGGGATTTTTTCATTAATCTGAGTGCAACGGACTTCCCAACAAGGTTAGTCAACATGTGGACACGGAACGTTGAAGATGAGGATAAACTTCCAGTTATCAGACACAACATAGTGTTGATTTTTACTTGCTTATTTTAATATGTTGTATTATTATTAAATGCATTCTAACATAAATATGTAAATATTTTCTATGGTGCGTTAAATATAGCATTTTTTAAGCTTGCAACGATGACCCAACATTACCTATTTTAAATTTGTGGAAGTTCATGCTTGAGCTGATAAGAAAATGATCTTCAAATTAGTTTGTGGTCAAATTCATGCAGATATTAATGATAAGTAGAAGATATTTTTAGTCAATTAATCTACAGCAGTGTTCAACATACAGGCCCCCCTGCCCTGCATGTTTTATAGACAACCCTACTTTAACACACCTGAATGAAATAAAGGGCTCGCTAACAGGCTGCAAAGAACTTGATGAGGAAGTTCAATAATCTGACTCGGGTGCTTTGGAGGAGGAACATGTCTAAAACATGCAAGGGAGTGGGGATCTGAGCACTGGAATTGAGACTGATCTACAGAGCCAACTGTGTGTCCTTCATCATACAGTCCACTAGTAGGTGGTGGTGTGCCTCTAAACTGGCTGCTAACTATAAAAAAAACCTATGATGAGAGCTGCAGTTTCATATTTATTAGAAATAACACTCTTAGTGTACTAGGGCTGGGCGATTAATCAATTTAATCGATTGATTGGAATTTGCTGTTTATGACTATTTATTAATATGAAAATCTGGATCTTTTTTTTTTGCTCATTAAGAAACATTAATTTTTATTACCTCATTGCCAATGTGGGAAAATGTTTGGTTATTTAATGTCAAAATACTCTAAAAGGAATCACTATTTTTCTTCCAAGAGGAGGCATTTTTATTTATCTATTTATCAGTTTTTTATTTTAGATTAAAATTACACAAGTGAAGTGAGGCCTATTCTTAAATGTATGATCAAAACTTAAAAACTATCTCACAGTGGAAACGCACGAAGTACAAACATGTTGTTACTTATAACGTTTACAGTGGCAGCGCCTGCATCTGTTTTTACAATCTTGTTTAACAGCTTGTTTAGTTGCACTTTAAATTTAGGTAAACTTTTAGGCTGATCGCAATAAAAGCATTTTTGAAAAAGAATAATTTTTGACATTTGTCTTTTTTTTTCTTTTTCTTTACAGGAAAGGGAAAAAAATCGATTAAAATCGGAAATCAGATTTGGTTTAAAAAAATCGTAGATTTTATTTTTTGGCCATATCGCCCAGCCCCATAGTGTACTCTCTTAAATTGTCAACATTAACACACTGTTATAATCTAAAGATCAAGACAAATCAATATAGAAAAGAAAATGTTGATGACAGCTTGTGCCATATCATCCAGCCCTGCGTCATACACATTTAGTTTTAACGGACTTCCAGTTTTAGTAGCATCAGAAAGTGGCAGCCATTTCCCTAATGGAACAATTGTTCTGTCAGAGTCACAACAAACAAGTTATTTTTGGTCTCTGAATAACAGAGCTGTCAGCAAAAATCTGCTTTTTGGCTGAGTTTCTGGGGAGCTTTGAATCCTTTTCAAAGCAGCTGAAGGTGGTCCTGAACCATCCCAAGGCATTTAGTTTGCATTGCTTAGATACAGAGAAGCATTAATCCTGTCCTAGTTGTGGTCTAAAGTCACTTAAGTCTGTTTTATTTCAAACACAGTTTGTCTTGCTTGGTTGAACCTTTCCTTTAAATTCTCGCCACAATGCCTCCCTGCAGGACCAATGATGAACTGGTGGCGTTCCTGTCACTCCACAGAGACAAGAACTTCCTCAAGTCTCATGGGAGAGAGAACACAAGGTACGGACGGAAACTCTCCAACACTAACCCACTATTACGGTGCATATCCCTGATGGCTCATATTTCATCATATTTAATTGCGTTTAGGTTTATTAAGAAGCAGGGCCTTGACCGTCTCTTCCACGAATGTGACAACCACATGTGGCGCCTTGGCGAACGCAGCATCCCTGAAGGCCTGGAGGTCTCAGGTGGCTCTGACTGGTTTGCTCTTACCCGTAGCTTTGTGGAGTACGTCATCAACTCCCAGGATGAGCTCGTTTTGGGGCTGAAGCAGTTCTATACTTACGCTCTGCTCCCTGCTGAGGTAAGCAAGCCTTTAGGGGTCTGTTTATCTCCTGTAGTCAAGACTGACAGTGTGATGTACAAGTCTGTCTCAGCCTCGTACCCCCCGTCAAGTCAGAGGAGCCTAGCAGCAGAGATAATGTAATACTTAAAGCTTTGCAGCAGAGTGTGGAGTAGAAGTGCCAGACTGTAGTTTATCTGACTGTGTAGTTTAGTCTCAGAGGAGGAGCTGCAGTCTGCAACAGAGCTGTGACCTTTTGTAATCGAGTCTGCGGTTGCAGATGATTCAAGCATGTGCTGGAAAGTTTACAAGTAACTTCATTATGATACAAAGCCTTATTTTCTCACACAGCCGAGAAGTATATTTTTACCCGCTCGCTCTTTCTTCCCAGTCTTTCTTCCACACAGTGCTCGGCAACAGTCACATGTGTGACACCTTGGTGGACAATAACCTGCGTGTCACCAATTGGAACCGTAAGCTGGGCTGTAAATGCCAGTACAAGCACATCGTTGACTGGTGCGGCTGCTCTCCCAATGATTTTAAACCACAGGACCTCATTCGGATTCAGGTGAAAGCAGATACGGCATGCAGCCACAACTCATCTTTTCTTTCCTGCTTTTTTTTTTTGTTTGTATTTTTTTCTTTTCTTTCTCCTTTGCGGTTTCTTCGTCACTAATGTCATTTTTCATCCACAGCAACTGTCCCGTCTGACGTTCTTTGCCCGAAAGTTTGAGTCAACTGTGAACCAGGAGGCTATAGACATCCTGGATACCCACCTGTATGGCCAGTATGCTCCTGGAACTGCAGCCATCAAAGCATACTGGGAGAGCCTTTTTGAGCAGCTGGATGGTGTGGGTTCCCTCAGTGATGTGGCTCTCACTGCATACACTTCTTTCTTTCGTCTGGGCCTGAAGAGTCTGGTGACTTCTCAGAGTAACGTGGAGGCCTGCAGGTGCGCCGTCTGTTTCTGTAGTTTGAAGAAGACAATGGCTGAAAATTTAGTAAAACAAACTGTTTTCATCTCCTGTGTGATTATAAAAAAAATAAATAAATAAAAATGTTGTTTATTTTGTCACTGCAGGTTTGAACCAGTAGGTCATCCTCTCTCTGTGAATTTGTACTTTTATGACGACCGCTTCCAAGGCTACTTGGTTCGTCAGGAAGTCCAGGCTGCAGGGTCAAAGGACAGGAAGACACTAGAAGTGTGGGCTGTGCCGCAAGCTACACTCGTCTTTGAGACAAATCTTAGAGAGTTCGAGAGGCTCAAGAACATGGAAGTAAGTGCTCACTGAGATGGATAAGATAAATGTTTTTTTCACAAGCTTTTATGTTGACATTAACCTAAGGAAGATATGAGATTTTCTACTTTAAATAGAAAAACTGGGGTGACTTTATCAAAGTTGAATCTTTTGAAGTTAAACTGTTTTATTGTTATACTGTATAAATAATATCAAAAGACTGTATATCTGTTCATTTTGTGTCATTTTTTCCTTACTCAACAGATTGGAACAGAGTGGGATCCCAAAGAAAGGATCTTCAGAAATTTCGGTGGCGTGATCGGCCCTTTAGATGAACCTCTGGCAGTCCAGAAGTGGGCACGTGGTCCCAATCTAACAGCCACTATTGTCTGGATCGATCCTGCTCTGGTGGTGGCAGCATCTTATGACATTACTGTAGATGTGGATGCAGAGTACACACAATACAAACCACCCCTGCAGCATCCCTTGAGGCCCGGCACGTGGACAATACGGGTGTTAAAACAATGGGAACGGATGGCGGAAGTGCACTTCCTCGTCATGCCATTAACCTTTAATAATAAGGAGCCACTACGTAAAGGTGAGAGGTGCACTCACAGCACAAAACGCAAAGTATCGTTGGGATTAATTGAACTTGAAAACAAGGAAGAGGTTTACAAATATAGATAGATTTAAGTTGCAAAAAAGGCTTTAATTAATTAGAGCTGTTAATAGTTGTTGAGGGAAGATTTGTCCATCATTCGTTCTTTTATCTTTCAGAGGAGGACAGCTGGCTCCATTCAGGACCACCAGGTAATCTGTACCTCGATCAGAGCTTCCAGGAGCTGAGCTCGGTACTGAAGCTGCCTCCCCAGGAGCCTGCCATGCAGGTGGCTCAGCGCAACGCTCAGCTGGTGGGCCAGTCCCTTGAGGCATGGGTGGACAGCATCATGGGGACCTTCTGGATTATAGGCGAACTGTGTAGCACACAGACGTCCTCCTGCCCAGCTTTGGGATCTTGCTCCAAGACTGCTTGGAGTTCCCTATCCCCAGATCCAAAGTCTGAACTGGGCCCAGTGAAAAGTGATGGGCGGATCAGGTAGCCCACAGAGAAGAGAAACAGCAGACTTTTACACATGCACAAGAACACTGCAGGGCAGTTGAAGCTACATCAGTGGCTTGGAGGAAAATCGGTGTGAGCTAAATATTCTTTCCGAGGTCAGAAAGCGCTCGAAGGCACATGCACACCCATGTTCCTGAGCTGGGAAGCTGCAACGTTCTGGGAGAAACGTTAACATAGACCTGATAGACAAGGGTATGACTGCTGAAAATTTGCACATAGAAGACTGCAAGCGCAAAACTCGTATCATGTTTAATTTTTTAACCAATGAGGACATGAACGCCAGATGTATTGTTTCGTTTTTAGCTGGCACACAGGTTTTCAGTCACACAGCCGTCTGGCAGTAGTTACGAATAGTCCACATATGTTTTGCTGGAACAGTTTTCACTTTTACTCTACTTGGAAAGCAACAGCAGAGTTGTTTAAACTCAACAACCTCCATGCTTTGCTCTGTCTTCATTTCAAAGGAGAGTGGAACCTGAGTTTTTATTATTGTGCTTATTTTGAAGCATTATTGTGTAGGCATATGGAACAGACAGATGAAGTGCACTTTACTATAAGATTATGTTACACAGAGATCACTCGGTTACAGTGTGAAGACTAGAAGTTGGTCGTTTTCTGCGTTGTTTTTATTTTTCAAACACCAGAGGGCAAATACCTGCACAGACATCTCCCATTGCACCGTCACATCACTTAAAACTTGGACTGTAACTCTGGTTAGAGGGAGTCTTTTTAAGGAGTGGTCTTTTTAATTCTGTTTGACATTTTTTGAACAAACAATTTTTTAAAGCATTTCTTTAGTCCATTTTATTTCCTGAAATAATTCTTCCATTGTAGCAAAAAAAAAACCCACCTCCCCTGAGTATATTGTGGTCAAAGAAAGTGCCTAAGGTGCGTGTGTCAGTGAAGTAGATGGCAGCGAAAATTCAAGGTTACAAGAGAAAAGATAAACAACACAACCAATATGTGACATGTTCAAAAACTTTAGAACAAATGAGGCAAAGTTTGAGTTTCTAAACTCTTGTGTTTGTAAGGTAGCTTAGTTTACCACTTTATCACTTTCACTGCAAAAAGTTTGAAGAAACTGATAAATTTCAAGCAAAATCCATCCAACTTATCTATAAAGTTTGGGTAACTTTGCAAACCATAGAATGAATCAAGACAACAAATTCTCATTTCATATGGGGTTATTTGGAGTTGAAAGGCTTAAATAAGGTGTTTTAAAATCTTATTTAAGTAAATCTAATGGTTTTTAATGTGCCTCCCATGTGGTTGGGGGGTTAGCTTGATTACATATCATTACATACTGTACTGTACATGAAACTAGTGTCATTCTTTTCCTGGCAAGCAAATATATTCATTTTACTTAATGTCAAAAACTTCCTTTAAATGCAATGTGTTGAAATTGCAGACCATTGTACCTCCTGCGTGTCTCTGTATGTGCAGAATGTTTTCACAACTGTGTTTGTTCGCCTGTTGGGTTGGTCATCACTCATATTTAAGTTCTAAACATGCATTTCATTTTAACTTATGTTTTAAGTCCACCAACCAAAAACAATGGTGAACAGTACACTGTATGTTTGTGTTTTTTTTTTATTTAAGTGTAATCAGAAGACTTAAGCTGCCTTTCTGTGAAACAAGAATTGTTTACTACGTGATGATGGCTTGCAGAATTTAGCTTGTAAGACCCCCATGTTTTTTATGTTAATTTCTAGTTTTACTTGTGTTCTTAAATGATAATAATTGGCCGCCACAAAAGTTCAAGTGACCTTGTTTACCTCACACAATACACTTGCTTCAGAGAAGCCCCAGTTTTATTGAGAAGAGAGAATAATGGATGCTGTACAATGTTATTTTTCTATCCTGATTGACAGAAATTGTTCATCTCTCTTCACTCTTTGCTGTCAGAACTGCTCTGGAAGTGTGTCACATGTTCAGCGTCACTTGAAGCAGTTTTGTGTTCGGTTGTGTCTCTTTTTTTTCTTTTTTTTTTCTTCTGGGTGGGAGTTGGCAGTTTCTGTCCAAGCTGCAGTGATTGTCAGCAGCAGTCCGGCTGGCGAGGCATCATCGGCTTCGTGGGTCTTATCTGAGCTGGGAACTTGAGCCTGTCACTGTATGCCTCTGGAAAACCTCACAGGAGAGACATCTTTACTGACAACTCAATAAATACTCAGATTGAAGATTTTTGTGTTTAAACTTTTTTTTTTTTTTTTTACTTGCATAATCAAACGTTCTTAGCGGTTGGCGTTTATTCAGAGAGGTTTTCCATCTGAGAAGCAGATCGTAGTGTATTTATGAGGAAGAAAGGTTCTCTCCAGGGTGCCGAATGCTTCCTTGTCACTTCCTTAAAGAAAAGCTCGACATGGTTTACATCATAAATATTGTAAGCAACACAACTGTTTTGTCTCTGACCAGGATTCTTTCACATAAATATTAAGGTCATTCTGACGATTTGTGGTAGTTTTACATTATAAATGACTCAGAAGTAAAAGACACCTGCAGGGAAGGAGGGGCAGACAAACTACAATAAACATGATAAAAGGGAAATAAAGGAAGTTTGTTTAGTTTACGGCTGTCTTCAAGCAGAAACCTGTGAACATTTAAGACAGAGCAGAATGGATGATTTGTGTGAGGGACAGAAGGAGGAAGTGAGGATGGTTTCCTCAGACAGCGCATACGGGTCATCTGTGGTAGACTCGGACACAGAGGACGGACCGCCCCCCCCACCCAACACGTTTCCCTACAACGAAGAGCTTACGCATAAGGTATGTTCACAACCCTGCACTACTTTAGGGTTGCTTGCCAAGTTTTTCACTGTTAATGTGATTTTATTTAATGTAAAATTTTCATATTCAGTAAATAGCTGCTATAAATGGCAGATATTTTATAAACTGTTTAGTCTTAACTCTGAAACTGGACTTTTCCACAGGAAATGGTAACAAAAGCAGCTTCCAGCACAAATTCATACAAATAAGAAATGTCTTACCACTAGTTCTATTGCTTCACTGACAAATTGTGGATTTTATTACTCCAGTAATGCTGCTATTCTAATGGTTTGATCCCACTATGTGCCTCAAGGGTCTCCATAACTCTTATTACTGGGCCTTTGTAAACAAGCATCGCGGTGAACTGGGATCAAGCTCCAGCCTCCTCTCTGATTAAATTTGTGGTTATATTTGCTGTTTTGCCCAGTTGCAGCTGTTCAGAAATGACAGCGCGTGATGTAGCTTGGAGTCGACCTTCAGCTCACCTGAACAGGCTTGAATGTTTCGATTTAAATCAATTTGTTCTGTTGTTCGTGTGGAAACACGGCCGAGTGGCAAATTGTTTTCTGCCCAAGCAGGATATAGTCTGAGGGTGAGTTCGTTCATCCTCCACTGAATCTTCTGTCTCACATTATATGAGAGCCTTGGGTTTTCCAGTGACAGGGTACGACACACCAGTGATAAACCAAAGGAAATCTAATGTTGCCATGGAGACATATTCATCATTTGCACCCAGGGTCCATGGCCCTTGCTAAAGCCTCCACCTCTTCCCTGATTCTACGTGCCGTCACCTCCCATGTGCCAGGAGGAGACCTACCTCTGCTCTCTTCTCCATCTTCAGTCCTGAAGGTGTTTACACGGCTGCATCAAAGTTTAATGTAGGAAGCATGAAATAGTTATATGTTGATTTCACATGTCCCTCACACTGAGTCAGCACAGCTCGCATCCAGTCTGCACCATTTGTACTTCAGATGCAGTCTCTGCTTGTACAGCAGCTACTCCCACTGTTAAAGGATGTCTGCCATCTGCCTGAGAAAACGCGCCGTTTAATGGGTTTCATTAAAAACAGAAAAGCATCTTGTGTTGAGACGGATAGCACGACAGCAGATCCCTCAGCACAAGAATGCTCCAAAGACCAGTATGTACAGTAGATGGGATTTGTGGTTCTCAGTCATCTTGATGTTAAGGAAAATTGTGGATTGAATTATATCATGTTTGTGTTTCTTGGTTTTATATTTTTAATTTACATTTAAGTGAGCTTAAGTTTAATTTAGTCCATTTTGCATCACGTTACAGGTTTTCACAGTTGTTTTTATTTGCTTTGTGGTGAAAGTAGGAAGCTCTCATGCACCAGTAGGACAACAGCATAAGAATCCGTACTGACAAACACTAGAACTGTGCAGAGTCCTCCTACATCACATGTTCATGTGGAACCGGCATGATGATTATTATTAGACTGTTACAGGTAAGTAAACATCTCATGAACAAGAGTACACACAGCAAACTAAAGACATAGACAAGATATCTGAGGACATGTAGAACAAACATTCTGTTCTCTGTGTTTTGATCATTTTTACATTATTTTGTGAACATATTAATGTTATTATGGTTTTATGTCACCTTTTGCTCATCTTGGGTTGATTTAAGCATCTTTTTTTTTTCAACTTTTTATGACAAGTTGTGGGATTTCTGCTCATTTGCGTATTATTTAGGTTATTTCCAATGATCATTTTCCACATTTTTTTGCCCCCTTATTTTCTGTCCACGTGTTTAAATATTTCTTATATCCATCTATTTAAAAGTCTACTTGCTGGATCTTTGACAGACTTTTCTGTGTGTGCAGTTGCTGTACTCAGCCTTTCAGGATCCAACATACCCAAAGAGCAAGCGAGCAAATTCACTTAGATGAACCACAGAGCTTCAGATTTTCCTCCTATACATCTGCTCGTATTTATAATGGACTAGCAAAGCGAACGAGAAGAACATGAATGTCTGTGATTAAACTGAGCGCATTACAAGCGGCAGAAGCCCTCGTGCCGTCATTCAGGGCTGTATGTGGGCTTTTGGAGACTGCAGATAAGAAGCAGGCAGCAGGCCTGCTGGAGGAGGAGTTGTGCGTTTTTTTCTTTCTTTTTTTTGTGAGGATGGTGGCTGTGAGGTGATTAATTTCCACAAAAGAAGGAAGAATTTACCACCAAAGGGTTCTAGTATGGGTGCTCCTGCCTTAATATGATAACCAGTGGCTACAAAACCAGTTGACATCCCACATCCAAAGTTGGGGAGTAAAATCAGCAGAGGATGAGAAACAATGGTATGCATCCAGATCATTTCCTTTGACTCTGTTAAAATGTTAATTCTTGGCTGAAATGTTAAGAGGAGAAAAAACTGGGAGCCACGTGAGCTCACCTACAACGTCGGCTGAAAATGATTATTCTTGAGATGCCTTTGTGACATGAGTGATTTAGAAATTAGTTGTGGTGCAGCTTCCATTGCCATGCTGTCCTTCCCTCATGAAGACATTGAGCCAACCTCCAGCTGTCACAAAGCATCACAGATCACAGAGCTGCACGCTAAGCAACAGATGAACATGTACAATAGCCCACTCTGCGTGCCCACACAGTGCAGCGGCCTCAGGCAATGAGCCAGGCAGAGGCAGCGAAGCCTGGATACGTGATGTCTTCCCTCTACCTGTGACTCTCTTTGCAGACGATCCTGGTGGGAGACAGCGGAGTGGGCAAGACCTCCCTGCTGGTTCAGTTCGACCAGGGCAAGTTCATCCCGGGGTCCTTCACTTCCACCGTCGGCATTGGCTTCACAGTGAGTCCAACGCTTCCTCTCCTCCATTCCCTCCCACACTGCCTCAGCTTAGGTCAGCCCCCCCTCCATCTGTGTTTTCCCTCCTTCCTGTTATGCTGTTGACTTCACCCAAGTGAGAAGGACATGTCGCTTCGATGGGCTGTTTGTGCTCAAGTCGTGACACAACAGCAGAGCAGATCCTCTGTGTTTGTGTGCCGAGGACTGTTTGACTCCATGAGTGTGTCAGTGCAGTGCAGCATGAATCAGTGGTGTTTTCCAGTGTGGGATGTTGTTTTTTTTTTTTCTCACTGCATTCATTACGATTCTTCACACTTTGTTGAGGAGCATTAACGTGGTTAATGGTGCCAATGCTTTGATTAAATTACTGGGAAGAGACCAGAGCTAATGAATGTCACGGCAGCTGGCTGTTTGCTGCTGGATATGCGTAACAAAGCTATTCTGAACGGGACTGACTTTATGCTTTGTGACAAGTTTGGGTGTGGAGGTGAGGGGTGGTGGGCTGTGTGACATGTGGAGGTAAAAGGAGACGAGCAGGAGGAATACACGCATGGCTTATTTATTGAACGATTTGTCTGCTTTGACACTGATAACTTTGGTTTTGTGAAGCCACTGTTGCAAATGGAGGGGACAGGATTCAGCGAAAAAGCATGAAATTAGCCTTGCCACTTCACATTAACATAAGTTTGCATCCAGTAAATGCTTGCGAGTGATTCAAGGTTCAAAACTCCTGCAGGGAAAAAAAAGCAACACAGAGAAAAAAAAAATCATTCCTGAATGTGTCACCTAGATTTAAAGTCAGGGTGTGAGACGGCACCATCAATGAGACTATTATAATGTTTTCATTGGAGATTATCCATACACACAACTTAGAAATTCAACTGTTTGTCAATGCTATGTCATAAGTTGTGGTGTGCAGACCAGGAGGCTTTTTTTTTTTTACTCTTTTAACATTTAGGATATTTTCCACGTGTTTTTTAAGCCCAAGACATTTTAGTCACTACTTTTCCTTGGAGCTTTCTTGGAAACAATGTTTTCTCTTCTTAGAATGGTTTTAAAATGAACATGTCGCCCTGAGCAAAGGTCTCGAGCCACTTCTCATTTCTATATATGTTGCCTCCAAAGAGCCAGACCCCCTTTCAGTCCAGTCCTTTCACCCACTCTTTTTCCCTGTTTATTTGTTGAAATCACTTAACACTGCCCTCTGAATAATTCAATCATAGCTAAAGAGATCAAACAGAGTTCTGTCTATTTTTGACATAAAATTAAGAAAATAACTATTTTAGGTCATGTTTTTAGGCTGTTTCTTCCTAGCAGCTTGCAAACACGCCATTTATTCCCACATCATCAAACAACTTTGCAGGAAACAAAGTAGAATTCATGCATCGCTAAATGATTTCCAAAGACATTTTAGCAGAAAACCTTCCAGTAATTGAATAGAGGACCACTTAAAAAAATTACAGCAAAACTTGGTCATGCCATGTATTGATCATCACATTCTCTTCCATGTGTTTATACATGTGTAAGGCTCTGTTTTCATGCCAATATATCACAAATCAGAGGTCACTGAAGACTCCTGTACACTACTCTTAAACCTTTGTTTGTTTGTTTGTTTTTTTTATCAGCACCATGCAGGAGAAAAACTCTTCATATTCTTCATACACTGTGTGGTGATTATAAGAGAAGATATGTGAAGCCTGTCAAGGAGTTAATATGGTATTCTGCTGTTTGGTAATTTAGTCGACATGTAAAGTACTCCACCACTCAGTCAGCTCCATTTATAAATAAATGTTTGAGATGTTGCCTGCAGCTGCATGGATTTATGAGGTCATATGTATGAAGGAGTGATGGATGCTCAGTTATATAACATAAAGGATCCCTGCTCATGTGCCATCAGGGGAAGCAGGGGATTCAGGGGAGAGTGGAAACAGCCTTCATGTAGATTTGAACACTAGGTGGAGACAAACACTGCAACTCAAGAGCCACTGTAGCGCTTTATCATAAGGAAATTGAGTCTGTGAAACCATTTTAGATATGTATGAAGGAGGGGAGGGGGTAATTGCTCATTTGCTTGCTGCGAAGAAGCATCATTAAAGGGGGATAAAAAAAAATGGATCGGAGCCACTTTATGCTCATATAAGAACACTTTGAAGGACAGTTTATCCATTCTTCCAGACAAATATCTCACACGAGGTGTTAAAGTCACTGTTCATCCTGTTGTTTCCTCTCCTGAGTGTGTGACTGACCCTCCCAGTGGTCGCACACCACCTGTAGCAGATGAATCAGCCATCAGCACGTTTGACCCCCCTGCAGGGTTTTTTTTTTGTTATTAGGGTCCGAGCCATACGAAGTATGGCAAGGCCCTATTGTTATTGTAATGTTTATTATTATTATTATTCTCGTTCTCGTTCTAAGCACAGCTCGCTCAATTTTGACCCCCTTAGACCCCGTGAAAAGTTGCGAAACTTGGCACACACCTCACGTCCGGTGAAAATTTCGATAATTTGGCGTTTGTATGCACGCCAATGCAAAAATGCCTCGACAGCGCCCCCTAGAAACGCCAAAAATGGCCTCTAGAATGGGGTCAAAAAAATTTAGTTTGACGTAGGACGACGAAATTCGGTACACATGTCTATCACATCAAGACAAGTAAAAAAGTCATTGAAACGCCTGTTGTCATGGCAACGGGCTGTCCGCCATCTTGGCGTTTGCGGCCATTTTTTTGCCCGTTTTTGTCAATTTGGCCGCATCGCATTTGAACGAACTAGTCTGAGGGGATTCATGCTATTGGCTCCACATTCGCCATGGAGCTTCGTGACAAGATGGGGACCAAAAGTTATTCAAATCTTTTTGATAGGAGAAAGCGTGTTACCGTGGCAACCCATGGAAAAAAGCGTTCTCGCCATGAAACACGGTTCACTCATATCTTCGCAGAAATACATCCGATCGGAACCAAAATTAAAATAATTCATATTTGGTAGGTCCTTCACGCATTGTAATATGTATTGTGGGGGGGGGGGGGGGGGGGCACATTTTTGGGGGGGGGGGGGGGTGGCACATTTTGGGGGGGAGGCCCTAAGGGCCCGATAGTCTACTTTGACCTATGGCTACGAAATTCGGTACACATGTATAAGTAACCAAGACGAGCAAAAAACTCTATTGAGAACCTGTTACCATGGCAACGGGGTGTCCGCCATCTTGGCGTTTATGCCCTTTTTATCACTTTAAGCGCATCGTATTTGAACGAACTAGTCTGAGGGGATTCAGGCTATTGGCTCCACATTCACCATGGAGCTTCCTGACAAGATGGGGACCAAAAGTTATTCAAATCTTTCTGATAGGAGAAAGCGTGTTACCGTGGCAACCCATGGAAAAAAGCGTTCTCGCCATGAAACACGGTTTGCTTATATCTCTGCAGAAATACATCCGATCGGAACCAAAATTCCAATAATTCATATTTAGTAGGTCCTTCACGCATTGTAATATGTATTGTGGGGGGGGGGGGGGGGGGGGGGGGCACATTTTGGGGGGGGGGGGCCCTAGGGGCCTGATCGTCTACTTTGAGCTAGGGCTACGAAATTCGGCACACATGTGTATCAACCCGAGACAAGCATAACACTCAATTTAGCACCTGTTACCATGGCACTGGAGTGTCCGCCATCTTGGAAAAAATCCTTCTCGCCATGAAACACGGTTTGCTTATATCTTTGCACAAATTCATGCGATGTGCACCAAAACTTTAACTATTCATATTTGGTAGGTCCTTAACACATTATAGAATGTATTGTAGGGGGGGCACTTTTTTGGGGGGGGGGGCGGGGGGGGGCCCTAGGGGCCCGATCGTCTACTTTCACCTATGGCTACAAAATTCGGCACACATGTGTAACAACCCAAGGCGAGTAAAAAAGTGCATTGACCACCTGTTACCATGGCAACGGGGTGTCCGCCATCTTGGCGTTTATGCCCATTTATTACTGTATGTGCATTATTTTTTAACAAACTAGTTTTGGATTCATGCCTTTTACTTCACATCCACCCGGAAGCTTTGTGGCGACTTCGGGTGGAGGGTTCGGCATGAGGCGAGGACCCGATGGATGCCGCTTGCGGCTTTAATTATTATTATTATTATTGGGAAGGCAGTGTCACCCTTAAGACAATATACATGGGAGCTTCCGACGTCCTTGCATTGCTGCCCAGTTAATCATCTGCCCACGCCAGGATGCACGGCTCCGCTCTGCAGAATTACAGAAATGTTTCCGCCTGTTTGTCATTACTGCTCTGACTGCTGGATGTAGACGCGCCGCCGACACCACCGCCGTCGCAGCTCCAGCTGATTGGTGCTCAACTTTCTCACCCTTTGTTTTGCTTTGATTTGCTTTCTCTTTTTTAAGGGGAGGGGGGGGGGGAGGGGGGACTGTGTGACAGTTAAGGTGATTTTCTTTTTTTTTTTCTTTTTTTTTTTTTTTTTGTGTGTGTGTGTGTGCCCTCACACGGGAAGCACCTCGGTGATCATTTCGTGGCCGCGCGCAGCATGCGAGCAGAGGGGCTGGAGGTCGGAGGAGCCTGGGTCTGATCCCTCAAGACACCGTGCGCGTCTTTCTTGGACACATCTTGGAGATTAACTGTGCTTTGGCACTCCCCTTTTTTTTTTTTTTTTATTTATTGGCACTGCGATGTCCTCAAGAAAGACATCGTTGACGGACAAGCAGGGTAAAAACGGCACGTCAAAATATGTGTTGGAGAGATGCGCCTCTATTAATGAGTATTATGATATTGCCTTCAAGGTGTGTATTTCCGTTTTGGCATGCGTGCTTTTCTTTATTATTATTTTTTAAATTTTTTTTTTTTTTATAGCTGATCGAACAGGTGTGGAGACAGGCTATTTGTAAGAACTGGGTGTTAACTGCAGCGGCATATTGACTCTTTACATCTGGAGAATATGCAGACCTCAGTGGTAATCTAATCATTAACCACCAGCTGACTGATCTGTCTATGATAATTCTTATTAGACAGCTCGTATTCACTGTGGGAAATCTTTCTGGCAGCCCTCACTGCTCCAAATATTTGCCAAGGGTGTACTTGTTGCTCCTTAGAAGCTCTTCTGCTGAATATTTATTTAAAGAGGCTCTGCTTTCTAAAGCAGACAAGTGGAAAAGTTACATTTAACTGTGTCAACACTTGCTTCTGTTCTGACTCCACCAGGGCAATGAGTGCAACATCATATTATAATCAAATGCAGCTGAAATGATTGTTATAATTGTACGACCTGCTGTTGTAATTACATTGACTAGTTTTGGAAAAGCATGCAGGCTGGGAAAATAATGGGAGAAAATCAACAGAGTTGGTGGCAATCATCTCAAATCTCCCACCTTCTCCAGTAATGGCAGTTAAGTCAACTAGCGGATCACAATGCTGCGTGCAGCTGCATCTGCCACAACATTTTCTAATCTTGCTCATGCTTGTGGGTTCCCAGGAAGAGATATTGCACAATAACATTGTGCGAGTCAAGCGTTACGATCCCAGTTGTGAAATATTATCCAGTTAAGCAGTTGCAGAATCATTTCTGCAGCACGTCTGTCAGCTTCGGGGTGGAATTCTCACCCTTCTGTCAATGTTTTTCTGCAGGCTGTCAGTCATGTCCTTGACTAGATTTAACCTGATGTCCTTCTTCTCTGGTGGTGACTTTTGCTCTAGGTGATGCTCCTTGGAGATTCAGCTGTGGGGAAGACGTGCATCTTGGTGCGCTTTAAAGATGGGGCATTTCTGGGAGGCAACTTTATAGCCACCGTTGGAATAGACTTTAGGGTGAGAAAGATGCTGCGGATGATTCTAACATAGATGGAGTTATCACTTATCTGTGTACGAATTTTAACGCTGTTTTCTCACTAAAATTATTTCGCCGCCATGCTTCCCCACCCTCCTCCTCCTCCCACACACAAACACACACACGTTGGTGAAGTGATTTGTTGAAAACATACAAATGCAAATGTCCAGACAGTAAAAATTGGGAAAAATCTGAGTTTTGTACGACTCTAACAAACATGGAAGCAACACTTGATAGGTTTACCTTAAGAGTTTATCCTTTTTGGACAAGTTTCCTTAAAATTTCTTGACATAATCTTCAAGAGCAGTTCTCCAGACTTCTGGAGGGACTTTACAAAGCTTTTCTTTGTATGTTGGCGGCCTTTTGTTCTGTTTTCTGTCACAATGATCCCACATAGTTTCAGTAATGTTGAGGTCTGGGGACAATTCATCACTGCAAGACTGGTTTTTTTTTTAGCTCCTCTGTGACTTGGCGTACCTTTGGCACACCTTTCCTCCCTTTTTTTTTTTTTTTTTTTTTTTTTTTTTTTTTTTTTTGATTGTTTTTTTGACAGCCGCCCTTCCATGCAACCATTTCTGATGAGGCTTCAGGACCTGTCTGGTCTTTTTTTCCTTTATTTTTGGTCGTTTTTTTCTTTCTTTTTTTTCTCCTCCATTTGTTTAAGATCCTTTAATAACATTTCTTTCGTCATGTGGGAACATACAAAGTGTAAACAAATAGTAGTGGAAAAAAAAACAGTCAGTATTAAAAAAAAAAAAAAAAAAGATCTTCAGAAAACTTGTCAAACTACTTACTGCAGGGATAGTCAGGCTGTTCTGAGTGCAAATTATGCAAACTATGCAACCAGATGGATTAAGATGTGTTGTGAATTTGAAAACCACTTTCTGTTATTTACAAACCAACTCGTGACCTTTTGTTTGAGGTGACATGGGCCCAATTATCACCTACTTCAACCAAGAACACTTCATCATCCTGCGATGATCGCACCAAATGTACAAACTCTCTTGCCAATCAGTCAAGTTCACAGACCACTTGTGCTGCTAGGCACTTTGGACGGCTTCATAAATGTCTTGGCAGATGCCTGCCCACGTCCCACGTCTCCTGGAAAGATTGGCTCTAGCTCAGCTCAACAGTGGAGGAGTCACCCTGCTGTCAGACAAGCCTCTACCTGATGGCACGCGCACAGATACACACAGACACACACAGACACACACAGTGGCTTTTGCTGAATCCCAAGCAAAGACCTAATGTGCATCTTCCTCTACGCGAGCAAACAGGCAAATACGCTCTTTGATCCAAGAGAACTAGTTCCCTCTCAACCTCCTGCTTTCCTCCTGTCAAAGCGAAACACTCACGCTAATGGCAAGTCACAGTCTATGGTCTGACAGGAAATTTTGTTGCATTAGCCAAAGTGATGCATCTTCTTCCTTGTATGGCAGTGTAGACATGTGGGAACATAATGGACGTCTGACAGATATATAGACACTTTCTCTTCGGCAGCCCGACCGTGTCGCTTTAAACCACTCCAGTAAAAGCAACAGGTTATTGTGGGAGGATTCAATGGAAATGCATCAAAAGGGAGAGGGAAAATGGTTCACACAAGCATTCATTTACGAAAAAAAGAAAAAAAAAATTCATTCAGAAAAATATCTGATGATGTGAACTATTAGCTTTTTTTGTGTGAAAAAAAGAAATCTGGGATAAAACAGTGGAGTCAGTATGCTGAGGATGTCCTCTTTGCACGGTAAGGTAGGCAGACAGGTTGTTGTGGCAGCTTGTAACATAGCTAGTCTATTTTCGGCATGCTTCCTTGTAGCAGTTACTCAGCATGCAGGCTCCTCTCACATCATAATTGAGAGGGGGGGGCAATGGAAACCCATGGCAACTAATGCAAGGGTTGAACCACGTCCATTCTGCAAAGGCAGTGGATTCAGCAGGTGGCGGCTCTAGCTGCCAGATCTGCAACACGCTACAGAGGTTTCTTTTGTTATTTTGCATCTCTAAGAAAGCATGTTTGCGCTTTGCGTGAGTTTGCAGGAAAAGGCAGTGGCTGTTTGTGATGACTTGTCTCTGATATGATGCGATCAAGGAAGTGCGTTCGCGAGTTACACTTCCTTCATCTCAGCTTCTTTCTTATTATGCGGTTTTGACTCTGCAAGGTTAAAACATCAGTGTGACCTGGTTTGTTTATGTGTCAGGTCACAACAGCAGGAAAGTAATGAACTGCATGTAAAGAACATGAATGTTAAAGCGCTGCACGCATATTTGCAGCTCTTATTGCACATGCACCCACAACCACTTGGCCTTTTTTGTGTCTAAACTTTTTTCAGGCTTTTCTTTGCTTTACAGGAAATCAGAGGGCACCCCTACAGGGCTGCAGGAAATTAACGGGGGAGTCAGTTGTTATGCTGCCAGTCGTCTTTCTCACTGTGGCATAATTAAGTCTAATCCCAGGACCTTGTTGTTGTGTGGGAGTTGCAAATTACTTTTTATGCCAGCACTGAAAGCCACTTTTAGTTGCGTTGTTTCTTCTGCCACATGCCGAGCCTCTGAGCCTTTTTTTAGTCCGCTGTGATGTTAGTCATTCATTTCTGTGCCATTCTCACAGCACTCCGGTCTCCAAAGCATATGGTGAATTGTCTGACACATCTTTTCTCGTCTCTGTAGAATAAAGTGGTGGATGTGGACAACCTGAAAGTCAAACTGCAGGTGAGAGCATTATCTTTTCTGGTGCATTAGGGACCTGAATTAAACTCATCTGGTAGGTAATGTAGAAAAAAAAAAAGAAAAAAAAAAAGATTGCCACCGCTGTGCTTTAAATGTTTTATTTTTGTCTTTGCCGTTGCTAGTATATTGTTAGTCTCTAGCAGGATGTGTGCCAGCAGCATGCTGTTAATCTAAGGCACATACCCGTCTGTCATCATGACCTGTTCATTCAACACTGAGTGGGAGGCGACAAAATTAGAGTAAATCCTCAGCTTTGCTTTTCTTGCACAAGCTCTGCACATGATAAAATCCATAGATTTGTTCCAAAAAAGACTAATCTGCACCATCTACCAGGAAGAAATTAAGAGCAGGAAAGTGTCTTCTGTTTTTAAATTGCAGCAGATTATATTACATACAGTTATATGTCTTCTTGGATAAGCTGCTTTACACCCCAAAGAAGGTATGTTGTTAGCTTAGATCTCAGCATGAGTACTTCTTTCTATTAACAGAGTCAGGAAACAAGTTATTTATAAATAAATAAATTAAAAAACGGCGAGGTAAATGTTGTGTTTCACGAGTTTAGTTTGCTTTTCTGTTTGTTTTTATTTTTCTGGTGTAAGACAGATCTATAAGATCTATAAAATCTCACATATTAGAACAGGTTCTGTGCCATCCTGCAGGTTGGAGATGTGTCCCTGCTCCAACGCACCTGATTCAAATATAATGTACCCAGCAGCTTGTTGTTAGGTTTTACAAAAAGATATCACCTAGAAACGTCATACTGGGTGTATTGGGAACATTTGTAATGAGAAAAATATTTAACTTTTATATTCACACCATGTAAATTAGTTATTTAGTATATTGTGAAAAACGAAAACACATGAATGTGTAATTTACAGGTTTAAAGAAGATTTTTCTTCTGAAAACAGACCCATGAACAAGATTTTTTTTTGCCTGCAGGGTTTGCACAAACGCTTAAGTTTCTGTCTTTCCCAGTCAGACATAAACTTAAGATAGTTAAGTTTATGTCAATCCGTGTGAAATCTGTGATTTCACTGAGTCAGCATTTCCAAACAGATTTTAGCCTAAACTTTAACATTCAGAATAATTTAGGTGGGAACTGCAAATATGATCACTTTTGTCAAAGCGGTCATAACCGACATGTATTTGATAAGTACCAAAAATTTTCTGACACAAATGGCCGATGTTATCAAACCAGCTGATAACAAGTTTCTGTGATTTACCTCATAGACTCATGTAGACCACTCGTGTAGACCTCCTTGTTGCTTCTTCATTCATCAGCTGATTCAGATTTGCGGATCAGTGTGTGTTTGTTGTGTAATTCTGTGGTTTGTTATGCAGATCTGGGATACAGCCGGCCAAGAGAGATTCCGCAGCGTAACACATGCCTACTACAGAGATGCTCAGGGTGACTTTTCCTTTTTATATTTTGCTTTTTCATGCCTTATCCAAGTGTGTGTGTGTGTGTGTGTGTGTGTGTGTGTGTGTGTGTGTGTGTGTGTGTGTGTGTGTGTGTGTTGGAGTTTAGGTCAATGTGGAGCAAACTGATGATTTATGTGCTTTTCATCTGTGTGCAAAGAGAAACATCCATGTCTTTGTGTGATAATAATACTGATGCGATCAATCTGTTCTTCTTTGCTCTCACAGCATTACTTCTGCTTTATGATATCACCAATAAGCCATCATTTGACAATATCAGGGTAAGACTGACATAAATTACCTTTCCTCCGACTTTCATTATCTGTCTCTTTGCTCTCTTTTCATTTTCACTTCCTGCTCTCTAAATCCTCGGAAGCTGAGCACGACTCTGTCTCTTTGCATGCAAAGCACCACTGGGGCCTCCAACGTTTCTTTGTCCAACCTCTTTAGAAATTGCATGATTCTATCGTCTGCTTGGCTACACTGTCCCCAGTTTTAGCAATAAAAAGCAATAAATGTGTTCAAGGATAAGAGTGACTCAGTGTCACTGTGATTGATAGGACGATGGTTTATAATGTAGAGCTCAGGAGATGAGAGGAGATGCAGCCTTCAAGTGGTGGCATTTGTTTTGGTAACAGACCTATCTCTCTTTTTTTTTTTTTTTTTTTTTTGTTTATCTTTACTTTCCAAGGCTTGGCTGACTGAAATACACGAATATGCCCAGAAGGATGTGGTCATCATGTTGCTCGGCAACAAGGTGAGGATGGCTTCCTTTTTGTGTTGCGTGGAAAAGATGCGGAGGATAACTGGTTCTTTTGCACAAATCTTAACACACACTTATCACACCCACACAGACATGTGAGTGCTTAGAAAGATAGAAAATGCTCCCAGGAAGCAACCTCCAAATGGCTTACTTTAGCACAAGTTAAATGTTGTCTGCAAGGTGTTTGCAGGTTGCCACAGATTTATTTTTTCTTTACTCACTCCCCAGTGCTATCTCATCACTGTGACAGACAGCTATTCATTTGCTTCAAACAGGTGATTCATAAACCAGTTTCTGTGCACTGCTGCTGGTGATGGAGAGGGAATCTAATGTTGCAACAAGAAGTCACTGTTAATACATCCGAAAGCTCCCTCTGGTGGCTCAGATAGGACTCGCTCGTGCAAAGGGTCATGGATGTCACACAGCAGCAGCTCAGATCGTTTGCTGTGAAAGCGGCAGGACTGGCGGCATCAGTCTGTGCGAGCGCTGCCCCTCCACTGGAGGTGGAGTGTCTGACATCTCATCAGTCTGAGGGAGTTCTGCCTCGGCAGCTGGCGGCCAGATAAGACAAAAGGCGAGCTGACGGGATGGTGCATCCTTGTAGCTGATGGTACGGTGAAGCTGTGACCCTTCGCCTTGGCGTTTGGTGACTTGTTTTCTTTCCCCACTGCTATCTTACAGTCAGACATGGCTGCAGAGAGGGTTGTGAAGACAGAGGATGGAGAGAAGCTGGCCAAGGTAACATATGATGTCTCCAAGTGGATACTTTTTCCTAAAATAGACCTGTCATGTTCCTCTGATATTTTTTCCAACTTAGGAATATGGAGTTCCTTTTATGGAGACCAGTGCAAAGACGGGCGTCAATGTGGAGCTGGCCTTTCTCGCTATTGCAAAGTAAGTCTTCTATCAGCTATAAAAAGAAACTAGATGTGGTGCAGGAGAGTTCGGCTGCACCACCTGTCTGTTTTCTCCAGCTCTACCTGGCATTTTAGCAACTTTCAGCCGACTTTTTTTTTTTTTAAATTCACAACTGAATTCACAGTAGTTTTAACAAAAAATGTGAACAGGTGTGACATCATCCATGGAGTTCTGTGCAGAAAACTTGGTCCGCTCATTTCTCCACATTTTGCTTCACATAATCAAACATTTTTGTCATCCTTTAAAGCAGGTTTAAGAACTACTCCTCCAAGTTTTTTTTTTTTTTTTTACCTTTTGAAGCTGCTTTTTTCATTAATGTTCTCACAAGCCCTACGTGCCAAAAACTTTGCATATGTCAGCACAATGCTGAGTGTGTTAAAAAAAAAAGAAAAAAAAAAAAGAGATAAATGGAAAAGTGAAGGAGAGAAGAAATGTGTGTCATGTCTATCTGCAGCAGAAGAACAGTATCTGAAAGTGAATTCTGTGGAAAAAAACACAAATAAATCCAGCAAAGATCTGAGAGCTGCTTTTTGGTCCTTCAGTTGATCCAGCTGTTCAGTGGGTCTTCGTCAGAAATAGTCTCTATGGAAGGATGGCAAGGAAAAAGGGAGAAAAGGCTGAGCTCTGCTGACGCAAGAACTGGCTTGAAAACCAGTAGCAACAGGTTTTATAGAGCGAAGAATCCTCTCCAGAGTCTGGACTTCAACACTGTTGAAGCATCTTGATAGAGAATGACAAAAATGGGCAGCCAGCATCCAAAGAACAGCCTTGAAAAGTCCTTGAAAAAAACCTTAGATGGAGACAGTTGAATAAATGACAAGGATACTTACCTAAGAGAGGGTTCAAGTGGTGTTGAAGAATAAAGATAGAACATACCAAACATTTATGATAACATTTGTGCAAACTTTACATTTTAAACAGTTTATCTATTCATATTTGTGCCTGTTTCAACAAATCACAGCACCTGTTTCTCCTTTTCTTTGGCATATAAAAAGGAGATGCGACGTGGCTCTAGACTTCTTCACAGCACAGCATATTAATATGATTATTAATAAGTAACAAGAAGCTCAAACAGCTTGTTGTGGTGCCATCAAGTGGTGAAGAGAAATCACCCTGAAACATTAAAGATGAGATCATTTCTTTTAGGACTTTTAAGAAATATCACTGTTTTTTTCCATTCAATTTGCAGATGATTTTGAGAAAGAGACTTGCATTTGGTGTACTTGTGGTCTGCTTTTTATTTCTTGGATTGGAATATGAGGCTTAATAGTCCAACAGAAGTGGGATGTCTGGTGTCCGTAATCTGTAGTTCTTTAAATTAATTCATATGTTTCTTTTTTATCAGTATTAATAGTTCAAGTGATCAAACACACAAACCCTGCAGGCCGCGGCTCTTTAGAAATGCGGCTAAACTGATCAGTTTGGAGACATGGGTAGAAAGACAGTCACATTTATATATGACATTATAGCTCTGTCTGTTTATTCTTTTTGCTGGAAAAAGCGTTGGGCCGACTTTCTGTTGCACCCCTCACATCCCAAAGCGAAGATGAAAAAGTCAAGATTTACTTGAGAAAAAAACTTGTCAAGAAATAAATAAATGAAACAATTTATTTTTGTTTCATTTTTGTCATTTTTAATATAGAGGCGAGTAATTTCCAACCCAAACATTTTACACTGCAACAACTCTTCTTACAGAATGAATCATCTGCCGGGAGTGAAGTTAATTTAACTGTAAATTGAACTAAATTGTCCACCTTTCTCATCTCACATAAGAAAAAAATGAAAAGTAAATTGATCCAGAGTCATTTTAATGGCGGGCACGCTTCTTCACTAATGAACACTCAGGTCCCAAATTAGGCGTTTGCAATTTAATCATCATGCATGCAGCCGACCTCATCCGAGTTAACTCATGTTCTCCTCTGGGTTGCATATTGTTATATTTTGTGCATTGACCCTATTAAGCCTCTCTCTGACTCCTGGAAGTAATAGTTTTTAGCTAATTTGGTGTCTGCCCCTGTTGTCTCCTTATAATGGGATTGTGTGTGTTCGAGGCTCTCTGTGGAAGTCAGTCATTCAGTATGTAATTGCAGCTGTTGACGCCATCTGACACCATTTAACACTGAATGGCAGAAAAAAAAAAAAAAAGAGATTGTTCCGTCTCCTCAAACTTGGATTTATAAAACGTGTTATTAGAGCTGCAGAAGGACAGAGTGTACAGTTTGTTATGAAATGATTTG